>NC_086319.1:316394792-316684792 GCF_036172605.1 Pelobates fuscus | reverse complement strand
AAGAAGTATTGGAATTCACCAGAGATCATCCAGGCGAAAGGACAAGCTCTTTATGATCCGTGGAGTGCAGAGGGCAGCCACATAAAGGGGGGTAATGGAGGACTCCTTAACCTCTGACCCAGGCCTTTGTCATTTTACTAGGAAGTGTTGAGATAATAACGAGGGTCCACTTTTTCTTCAGAATGGCAAGCAGGAGGCCTCCAACAAAGCGCCAGTGTCTCTATTATCTGTCTACTGCAAACCCCCTCATAGACAAAACATGTGTGTGTGTGTGTGTGTGTGTGTGTGAATTGCACATTAAACAGTTTATTTGAAGGAACATAAACTAGACATAATTAGAAATCAATATTTATTGTTCTACTACACGCGGGTTTTTTATGTATGTTTATTAGGAAAGAAACATTGAGATTGAGATCAGCTCTCTCTGGACAGTACATTGAAAAAAAAAATTAAAAAAATAAAATATATATAAATGAAATCATATATTGTTATAATTTCACTTTACATATAATGCAATAGCTCAGTTATGATTGATTACTTCGGTTTTTTTTTTAATAACTGCTCCCTAATTTGTTTTTTTTTTGTTTTTGTTTTTTTAAATACAAGTAAACTAAAAACAGTATTCACATATGCACACAAACATATACACAATCACATACATACGTATACATCAATATGTATGTATTTCAGTGTTAGAATAGATAGTTTTTAAAATGAAGGTGCCTGTATTTTTGCAACATATGGATGTACATATTTATTGGAGTGTGTCACCTAGTTATTACGGCATTTTTATTGTTTAAAATTAAGCTAGCATACTATATATATATATATGAACAGACATTTAGAAAATATTACCACATTTCTACTGTTTTGTTCACGACTTGTTCCATCCATTGACAAGTATGATAATGAGCTAGAATACAGCAGCGACCTCTAGTGGAGAGCAAGAATAAATCACTATCCGTGTCGATTCTCAATATTTTGCAATACAATCGTAAGATTATTTATATTTATTTTGTTATAAAATCAGATTGAGTACTTGTTGGTTAAAAGTTGCCCCAGCTCATTATTACATCTCATTGTGCAGGCAGTATTGAATTTACCCACTACAGATGCTTGAAATCCAATGTTCTGAGATTAGGTGGTCATTAAGACATCCAGTATATTCATATTCTCTTTAAATCATATATATTGTTATATTTTCACTTTTCTAATTCTAATTTTCTTAGTAAACTAGTAACCATACATATATATGCATCAGTTCTGTATCAGAAAATCTGAGTGGAATTAATATTGTGCACATCTCTGTTAATGTTCCATTATTATGTTATCACATTAGGAATCAGACCACCATATGTAATTATAATATACATATAGTATTTCGTGAAAGAAAAACACAATAATATAGTATACAAATAAGTATATATTTTTTTAAACCAAACTAGCCAAGTATATTTCCATTTAATTTAATTAGACTGTCTTACATTATAGGGGTTGAATATTTAATAATGTCACTAGAATAAAAATCCCTATTGATTATATTACATACGTTTATTAGTACACACCATATACTGACTTCATACTTTATACCAAAATGCACGTCGTAATGTTGTGTAATCTCCTATTTAACGTGATGACGATGAAACTGCTACATTGTACGTGGAACATTGATTTTATAAAACTGAAGGAGATTCACGTCCATTATTTATTTAGTATAAAATATATCCTATACACAGATAGCTTCTGAAATGTACTTCTGTGCTTAAGAAGTATTTTGATTCGACGCACACGTTAAGAAATTATAAGAAATGAAAAAAAACAACGTAAATTCGTTGGCAAAAATATTGATAGGAAATATGTCACAGTAACATCACTAGTATATAAATAAATATACTATTTGTATATACTAGAATCCTAAACACTAACACTCATCTGTTAATGAGCTATTGAAATTGAAAACACAAATACACACTTTCATACCTAGATACCTTTAGTTGTACACAATGATTCCTTTTAAATGCAGTGGGTTACATTGGCTATAAATTCACCCTATGTACAATGTATAATGTATATTATTATGTTTCTGTACTTGTTAGTACATTGACTCTGCTCTAAGCGTTATGTATTCCCCAGATCTTAGTCAATGTATTTCCCCCACTTACACAATGCCCTCATGTTTTATACATTCCCAAGCTGCCTTATGGGTTAACTTGATATTCTGAATTCTGTGGGCTGTTTGGGACCAGGCACCTTGATAGTAGGGTTAAGAATGTATCAACCCACACAGAGTATGGACAATATTTAACTTTAAAGTAAATCCTGTTCTGTCAAAATGACACGTAGATGGGAATGTGACTGACTAATGACAAGGTGTATGAAAATATGGTGGAAGCGTACACGGAAAAACACACGCACGCACACACTCCTTCTCACACACACACACACACACACACACACACACACACACACACACACACACACACACACACACACACACACACCTCTTTCTCTCTCTAACACACGCACACACACACTCTTTCTCTCTCTAACACACGCACACACACACTCTTTCTCTCTCTCTCTCTCTCTCTCTCTCTCTCTCTCTCTCACACACACACATTTTAAAGAGTTTATGGCACACAGAAATAAAGACCTACATGTGAGAGGAAAGTGCCACATCTGTATTGTGTGGGGGGCTATCGCAAGTAGGAGCAGGGTTATTATTTTGGGAGGGCTAACAATGGCTGGGGCCCTGAGTGGGGTCCTGAAAAGGCACCATCTCCTTGTTGCACCTGAGCCCCCTGTGATACTGAGCTAGAAATGCTATAATTAGTGGGTCAGTGACATTTAGTTGGAGTTAATCATACAGCACAGAGTGGGAGCATTGCTGTGTTTTAATGCAGTGGGGTGAAGGGCTGACTTTATGAGGAGACATACCATTTACTACTGGATTGAAGCCCCTGGTTACTTTGCCATCTAGCAAAGCCCCTAGATAGGGTAACAGCATGATATTGCTCTCCCCTTGGGAAAGCATTAGATTGGCTAAAAATCGGCAATTCTGATGATGTCACCTCGGGGGTGAGGCTAGCGCCGGCGGACCCGCACGTCACTGAAAATAAGGTGAGTTTTTATTAACTTTTAAAAGGGGCTGGGGGGGGGGGGGGGGGGCAAGCCACCTAATACATGTTTGTGTTCCTGACCCTATAGTGTTCCTTTAAGTTTGAACATTCAAAGGCTCGTTAATGCACATTTTAGAACCACATTTTGTGGGTTTCCTCTTTCCTGTGTGTGGGGGCACGACTCCCGTGACACTGCTGAATACACACAGACTGCTAAATACACACACACACACACACACACACACTGCTGAATACATACACGCAGAGCACTGAATACACACAGACTGCTAAATACACACACACACAGACTGCTGAATACATACACGCAGAGCGCTGAATACACACAGACTGCTAAATACATAATCACAGACTACTCAATATACATAGACTGCTTAATACACACAGACTACTGTATGCATACACATACTGCTTAACATGCACAGACTGCTGAATACACACTGACTGCTGAAAACACACACATAGACTGCTAAATATACATACACACAGACTGCTGAATACACACAGCCAGACTGCTGAACACACACACAGACTGCTGAACACATGCACAGACTTCTGAATACATACACAGACAGACTGCTAAATACACACAGACTTGTGTATATACACACACAGACTGCTGAACACACACAAACACATACTGTTAAACACCCACACTCAGACTGCTGCACACACACACACACACACACACACACACACACAGACTGCTGTGTATTTTATTGTAAATTAATTAAAAAAATTAAATGCTTTATGTGTGTTAGGGGTGCAGTGTGTGTATGTGAGGAGTGCAGTGTATGTGTGAGGGGTGCAATCAGGGCCAGATTAAGAGCCCAGTGGGCCTGGTGCTGACAATTATGATGGGCCTAATTACAAAATATTATTTACCAAAAGCACTAAAACAGTCCTACCTCCTAAGCGTCATTTATCTGATGTAGATGGTGCTGGAGGGAAACTCGTAGGATGCAGCTATGAGAAAACACATACCCTTTGCTAATCTCATGCTTTCATCATCAAGGAAACCGATACTCCCTAAGAGCAGTGTCCAGTAAAGCAGGAAGTCTGTGGATGGGGTAAAAGGGTGGGCCACTGACACTAATCTGCCGGAAGGGGCGAACATACACAAAAAGGGGGCATGTCTGTGTCCCCATGTCTCCCAGTCCCTTAGTGTCTGTGTCCCCATGTCTCCCAATGTCCCCATGTTACTAGGACACTAGGGGACATTGAGAGACATTGGGACACTGGTAGACATGGGGACACTGAGATACTAGGGAACACTGAGAGACCTGGGGACACCGACTCTTGGGAATACTTGAAGACATGGAGAAATGGGGACACTGGGACATTGTGATACATAGGGGACACTGTGATATATAGGGGACACTGGAGACTTGATAAAGACCTGCGTACAGGTCAAAACGTTGTGGTGTCCAATAAACCTGATTAAATTTATCACAGTGAGTGCCTGAGATTTTTTGTTCTTCTATACTGGGGGACACTGAGACACTTGGGGGCACTGTGAGACATGGGGGCACTGAGAGACTAGGGGATTCTGAGAGACTAGGGGACACTGAGATACTATGGACACTGAGAGACACCAGGGACACTGGGAGACATGGGGCACTGAGACACTGTGAAACATAGGTGACACTGGAGACAGGTCGAAACGTTGAGTGCCTGATATTTTTTATTTTATACTAGGGGACACTGAGACACTAGGAGACATGGGGACACTGGGAGACATTGGGACACTGACACACTGGGAGACTAGGGGACTTTGGGAGACTAGAAAACACTGAGACACTAGGGACACTGGCACACTACGGACATTGAGAGACACCAGGGACACTGGGAGACATGGGGATATGGGGATACTAGGGACACTGGCTGGGAGACATGGGGACACTGGGAGTTGCCCAGTGTCCCCATGTCTCCCTGTATCCCCATGTCCCTCAGTGTACCCTAGTGTCTCAGTGTCCACTAGTGTCTCAGTGTCCCCATGTCGCCCAGTGTCCCCTAGTGTTTGTATCCCCATGTCTCCCAGTGTCCCTTAGAGTCTGTGTCCCCATGTCTCCCAGTGTTCCAATGTCCCTAGGACACTTAGAGACATTGGGACACTGGGAGAGACATGGGGATACTGAGACACTGGGAGAGACATGGGGACACTGAGATACATAAGGACACTGAGAGAATAGGGAACTCTGGGAGACTAGGGGACTCTGGGAGACTAGGGACACAAACACTAGGGACACTGAGAGACACCAGGGACACTGGGAGACATGGGGACACTGAGAGACTAGGGGCCACTGGGAGACATGGGGCCACTGTGTCCCTAGTGTCTCAGAGTCCCCATGTTCCCCAGTGTCCCTATGTCTCCCACTGTCCCAATGTCTTGCAGGCTCAGAGCTGCTGTATGGACTCTCTGTGCAGAGCTGCTCTCCGTGGATCAGTGAGTAGAGAGAGGCAGGGAGGGAGATGCTGTAACTTCTCATCCCTGCCTCTCTCTACACAAACAGCGACCCCTACTGACTGGCGCTGGTATTGAAGAATAATCTCTGTTTATACTGAGCCAGACATTTGTATTGCCGGTATTACTGCAATATCAGCACCAGCTAGGCAGCCTCAAATACCTGAGAAATACTAATGCCTGCCAACCATAAGAAATACATAAGAAATACCTGGTAATCCTAAGAGTAGTGTGCCTATTTCATGGGCCTGGGCATGGAGCTGCATCTCCATCAACCCCTATGTTAATCCGGCCCTGGGTGCAATGTGTGTGTGCATGTGTGGGGGTGCAATGTTGTGTGAGGAGTGCAGTTTGTGTGTGTGGGGGTGCAATGTGTGTGGTGCAGTGTGTGAGGGGTGCATTGTGAGAGTGTGTGAGGGGTGTAGTGTGATTGTAGGGGGGAAAGAAAAAACATGCATATTTTATTGAAATTTTATTTAAAAAAATAAATATATTAAATTCATTTTGCCTTTTCACCCCCTCATATTCTTACCTTTTGCTAGGGAGGGGGGAGAGGACAAGCCCTGCAAGCCCTTATGGTCCGATGGGAGAGAGGGAAGTTTAACCTGCATGGAGCCCTCACAGGGCTCTCTTGAATTATATATATATTTTTGCAGAACTTTTTTTTGTGTGTAATTTGTGTGATTTTTATTTTGGGCTATTGTGGTTTTCCTTATCTAGCCTTTTTTTGTGGACTGAATAAAAGAAAACTTGAGAAAAAAAGAAGACCTCTGAGTAAGTAGGATTTATTGCCACCCCATTGTTATCACTGTTTTTAGGAGGAATTGGGTAGGTAGACCATTTTGGAGACTTGTAACACAGAAACATAGAATGTGACGGCAGATAAGAACCATTCGGCCCATCTAATCTGCCCAATTTTCTAAATTAGTCCCTGGCCTTATCTTATAGTTAGGATAGCCTTATGCCTATCCCACACATGCTTAAACTCCTTTATTGTGTTAACTTCTACCACTTCAGCTGGATGGCTATTCCATGCATCCACTACCCTCTCATTCAAGTAATACTTCCTGATATTATTTTCAAACCTTTGCCCCTCTAATTTAAGACTATGTCCTTTTGTTGTGGTAGCTTTTCTTCTTTTAAAAATAGTCTCCTCCATTACTGTATTGATTCCCTTTATGTATTTAAATGTTTCTATCATATCCCCCCTGTCCCGTCTTTCCTCCAAGCTATACATGTTAAGTTCCTTTAACCTTTCCTTGTAAGTTTTATCCTGCAATCCATGAACCAGTTTAGGAGCCCTTCTCTGAACTCTCTCTAAAGTATCAATATCCTTCTGAAGATACGGTCTCCAGTACTGCGTACAATACTCCAAGTGAGGTCTCACCAGTGTTCTTTACAATGGCATGAGCACTTCCCTCTTTCTGCTGCTAATACCTCTACCTATACAACCAAGCATTCTGCTAGCATTTCCTGCTGCTCTACCTACCTTTAAGTCATTATTGAGCAGGGCCCTCAACCCCTCTGTTCCTGTGTGTCCAACTTGTCTGGTTACAACTACATGTCTGTTCGTCCACCCATTGTAAAGCGCTGCGGAATTTGATGGCGCTATATAAATATCATCATAATAATAATCAATAATAATAATAATCAAGAAATAATTACCACTAAATCCCTTTTCGCAGATGTTGAGGTTAGGACCATATCAAATATTCTCTACTCTGCCCTTCAGTGGTGTATCCTGATTTTGTGCTGCCCTAGGCAGGACAAAACTCAGGTGCCCCCCCACCTGCGACCCCACCCTTCCCCCCTGCCCCGCCTCAGGGCCAGATTTAGATGAAAAGAGGCCCTAGGCTATTCCACTTATGAGGCCCTTTCACCTCCCATTTTTAAGTTTGTAAATTACATGAGAGACAATAAAATGCATCATTACTGTGATATATATCAATATGTTAAATGAAACATGTTGTGATTGGTACTAACCTTTATAAAAAATGTGGCACGGATAATAAATAAAATAAAAGTCGAGATGAGGAGAGGGGGGGTGATTGTGAGAGGGAGGGGGGTGATGAGGAGGGGGGGGTGACCAAAAAAATTACCTTAAATCCCTGGTGGTCCAGTGGGGGCTGCCTGGTGGTCTGGCAGGGTCCCTGGTGGTCCGGTGGCCCTCATTTCCGATCTGCAGCTCCGCAGAGCTGCAGACCATGGATCTCGCGAGATCCAATCAGAGAGTGGCTGTGGTAACCCGCGGCAACGGTCTGATTGGGCAGTGCACGCGAGATCCATGGTCTGCAGCTCTGCACATTGCGGAGCTGCAGACCGCCGGTCTGTCACGTCTAAACATTTGTTATGAAGGAACACAACTGCAGATTTCGTATAGTTTGAATATTTATTATAAAAAGTAAAAGGTAATGACTTTAATTCCAATTTACAGGTACTGTTGTTTTAAGTAATAAATGATAACTGAAGTCCACAATTACAGGCACTGTAGCTTTAAGTAGTAAATGATAACTGAAGTCCACAATTACAGGCACTGTAGCTTTAAGGAGTAAACGATAGTAAATTGCAGACACTGAATCAATAAAGAGTCTCTTAGTAGAATCAACGGTTTAGGTGATAAGCAGTCACAATAGCTGTTCCATAGACTTTAACCGAAGCAAGACAGATGCAGCTAACTGAGATAAAGTATGAGTTGAAGTTAGCTGTAACGGTTTTGTATTATCGAAGGATTTTGGAGACAGGAAATAACAGCTTGAGATGCAATGCTTATCACAGAGGTTTTACTTAGCTTCCGGCACATAGAACACTGGTTCCCGAGATCTCCTCAGAGGCGTTTATCCTGGATGGAGAGTGTTAAGCTTTTAGTTGTTGATGAGGAGAGGTGAAGGGAACTTGCAGAGTCTTTCAGTCCGGTCTGGTAACAGAGGTTTTCACAACGAAGTTGTAGCCAGTTCGTGAGTACGGAACGTAGTTCAATAATCCAGCCTAGATCAGCTGGTGCAGTCAGATTAAATAGGCAGACCGTGTCATAAAGGGGTGTGGCTAGGCTCCGTGGAACCAGGAAGTAAGAGGATACCATAGTTAAGGCATGACAGTACCCCCTCTTTAATGAGCAACCTCTGGGTGCTATTGACTTGGTTTAGAAGGGTAACGCTTGTGAAATTTGGAAATCAATATGTCAGCATGAACGACAGAGGAGTTTTCCCATGTATCTTCATCAATTCCATATCCTTTCCATCTGATGAGGTATTGTAAGGAGCCACGATGGATCCTTGAATCCAGTATACTTTGAATTTCGTATTCTTCTTCACCCTGGACCAATATGGGATCAGGAGAAGTAGTGACATTTCTTTGGAAAGGGTCAGGATGATGAGGCTTCAACAAGGACAATTGATTGGATCTTTGGCATACAGAACAAGATTTGACATAAGATTCGATAGTTTGGTCTTGACGAGGCCACCAACAGTATCTTTTAGACAATTCAAGGGTCCTTTTCATACCTGGATGACCTGCCAGAGGAGAATCATGAATAAATTCAAGTACTTTAATTCTGAAAGAGGGAGGTACATAAATCCGGTCTTTAAAATAGTAGAGACCGTTTTTCTTGGATAATTTCATTGATTTAGGAAGTTCAAGAGCATCTTCACTGAGACCTTTAATGTCGTCAATAAGAGAAGATAAGATTCCAATGACTTTAGGCAAAGGAGGTTCTTGAGGAGTTTTGTGTTGAGAAAGGACAGCTCCAATTGCAAATTCCGAAGCATCCGTTTCAAGGACATAAGGATATGAAGGATTTGGAAGTTGAAGGATAGGAGCTGTTGTAAACTTTCTCTTTAATTCACCAATGACTGTAGGAGGAGGAGACTCCAGTTCGGTGTCAGAACAACATGAGGTTTTAGCTGGTTCTTTCGTAGACTGAAGAATTGGAATTTGCTGTAAACATGTTTCTTTACAATAATGTGAGTTAAAGGTGAGAGAGAAAGGAAACCATGAGATTTGAGGGTTGTGGTTCCTTAACCAGTTGATCCCTAATATAATAGGAAAAAATGGTGATGAGATAACATCAAATATAAGACTTTCCGTATGAGTATGATTGATGGTTACTTTTAGAGGGACGGATTCATGAAGTATTGGTCCCGATGAGATGAGGGACCCGTCAATCACTTTAACAGGTACAGAAGTTCTTTTACGAACACAAGGAATTTTATTCTTTGTTACAAAGGCTGAGTCGATGAATACTCCATTTGCACCGGAATCGATAACAGCCTTGGTTATGATTCTTTTATTGTCCCACTGTAATACAAGAACGATAGGGGACATTTGAGTATTTGCTGTAGAGGGAAGTACACTTAGGATGGAAGAGGCATGAGACTGCCTTCTGCCTTTTATCCGTTTTAATGAAGGACAATCAGAGACTAAATGAACTTGAGAGGCACAATACATGCAGAGGTTTAACATACGTCTTCGATTTTTCTCTTCAGGAGTGAGGGGACTTCTTATTATCCCTATTTCCATAGGTTCGATTGGTTCAGATGGGTTGTCAGGAGGCTTTGGAGCCCCTATTTCCATAGGTTCACTTGGTATGGAATTCTTATCTGGAGCTTTTGAGGGAGTGAAAGGTTTGCGGTCTTTTGAATGTGAAAGGGCTTTTTCGGCCTTTCTTTCTCTTAATCTTCTGTCAATGCTGATTGATAGGCGAATTAGAGCGTTCAAATTAGTAGGGAGTTCTGTTCTAGATAATTCATCTTTTACAGCTTCCGATAAACCAATTCGAAACTGGTTGCGCAATGTGATGTCATTCCATTGCGTTTCTATAGCCCATCTTTTGAATTCAGCAATGTAATCTTCAACGGGTCTATTTCTTTGCTGTAGTGTTCTGATTGTTAAATCAGCTGTAGCTTGTTTGTTAGGATCTTCATAGAGAAGAGACATGGCTTCAAAAAATTCATCTAGTGAATTTAAAATGGGGTCATCGTTTTCCAGAAAGGAATGAGCCCATGACATAGGTTCACCTCTTAGAAAGGAAATAACCAAACAAACTTTAGTTCTTTCTGTAGGATAGGATCTAGGTTTCAAAGCAATTAAAAGTTTGCAAGAGTTGAGGAACTCCCTGTATTTTGAACGATCTCCGTAGAACTTTTCAGGGTTACACACAGCAGGATCACTAGCCGAGTGCAGAGTAGTATGAGGAGTATGAGTTTGTAAATCTCTGATATAAGTGAGAAGTCTTTCGTTAGTAACTTGCAGGTCTTGCACACTTTGGGCTAGTGCATTAACTCTTTGATTCAGCGTAGTTATAGTAGAATCGAAATCTGCTGGATCCATTACAATGGCTGGATTATTCTGTCACGTCTAAACATTTGTTATGAAGGAACACAACTGCAGATTTCGTATAGTTTGAATATTTATTATAAAAAGTAAAAGGTAATGACTTTAATTCCAATTTACAGGTACTGTTGTTTTAAGTAATAAATGATAACTGAAGTCCACAATTACAGGCACTGTAGCTTTAAGTAGTAAATGATAACTGAAGTCCACAATTACAGGCACTGTAGCTTTAAGGAGTAAACAATAGTAAATTGCAGACACTGAATCAATAAAGAGTCTCTTAGTAGAATCAACGGTTTAGGTGATAAGCAGTCACAATAGCTGTTCCATAGACTTTAACCGAAGCAAGACAGATGCAGCTAACTGAGATAAAGTATGAGTTGAAGTTAGCTGTAACGGTTTTGTATTATCGAAGGATTTTGGAGACAGGAAATAACAGCTTGAGATGCAATGCTTATCACAGAGGTTTTACTTTGCTTCCGGCACATAGAACACTGGTTCCCGAGATCTCCTCAGAGGCGTTTATCCTGGATGGAGAGTGTTAAGCTTTTAGTTGTTGATGAGGAGAGGTGAAGGGAACTTGCAGAGTCTTTCAGTCCGGTCTGGTAACAGAGGTTTTCACAACGAAGTTGTAGCCAGTTCGTGAGTACGGAACGTAGTTCAATAATCCAGCCTAGATCAGCTGGTGCAGTCAGATTAAATAGGCAGACCGTGTCATAAAGGGGTGTGGCTAGGCTCCGTGGAACCAGGAAGTAAGAGGATACCATAGTTAAGGCATGACACGGTCTTGGCGATCGCTGCAGGAGGGGCATTGCAGTCTGCCCCGGGCAACCCCCTAGAAAGTGGCACCCAGGGCGGACCGCCCCCCGCCCCCTCCTTAGTACGCCACTGGTCATATCATATGCGTAGAATTTTTCCTTATTTTCGGTTCAGTGTTTTAGTGTTCACTGTTTTTAGAATAGTGTAATTTTAATTTTGCTAACAATTTGAATGTAGGCCCCTCTTGATCTTGAGGCCCTAGGCTTAAGCCTAGTTAGCCTCTAAGAAAATCCGGCCCTGCCCCGCCTTCTAAATACACACACACATTCACTGACAGTTACGCATACACTAGCTAACAGACATACACATTCACTAACAGACACACACACACACAAACACACAAACACACACACACACACACTAACAGACAAACACACACACTACCAGACACACACGCTCACACTAACAGACACACACTCACTCACTAACAGACAAACACACACACTAACAGACACACTCACTCACTAAGAGACACACACACACACACACTAAGACACACACACACACACACACACTAACAGACACACACTCACTCACTAACAGACACACACACACTAACAGACACACACAGTCACTCACATTAACACACTCACTTTATTTTTTTAATTTAACCCCCCACCCCGCCTTCTTACCTTTGGGAATGCTGGGGGAGAGGGGGGAGTTCTCCCTCTCCCTGGGGTCTAGTGGGGCTGCTGGGCGGGCAGGCAGCGCTGGCGAGGGAGCACTTTCCCCTGAGCTGTCTGCTCAGCTCCCTCGCGCACTGCAGAGTGATGCTGGGTGCCGGAATGTGATGTCATATTCCAGCTCCAGGTGACTGGCCTCACTCTGTGGTGCGCAAGGGAGCTGAGCAGACAGCTCAGGGGAAAGTGCTCCCTCGCCAGCGCTGCCCGCCCGGCTTGTCAGTTAGCCGCAAGGCTAACAAGACATTTGCCCTGGGCATTTGGGTGCGGCTTTTTTGGCCGACCCCTGGAAAATGCCGCCCAAGGCAAATGCCTTGTTTGCCTCACGGCTAATATGTCCCTGCTGCCCTTGGGTTTTTACACCCAAGATGCATTATCTTGCACCTATCCCCATTACATGTCAATTTCCCCAACTCTGACCATTTTTCTAGTTTACCTAAATAATTTGCCATTTGGCTTATCCCTCCTGGAATATCAACCCTGTTACATATCTTAGTATCATCAGCAAAATGACATACCTTACCAGCAAGACCTTCTGCAATGTCACTAATAAACATATTAAAGAGAATGGGTCCAAGTACAGATCCCTGAGGTACCCCACTGGTGACAAGCCCATGCTTCGAATATACTCCATTGACTACAACCCTCTGTTGCCTGTCACTCAGCCACTGCCTTACCCATTCAACAATATTGGAATCCAAACTTAAAGATTGCAGTTTATTGATAAGCCTTCTATGTGCAACCCATGTTGTCTCTGATCTTGAAAGCCATGTGATTTTAGATGTTCAACAATCTTTCCCCACTACTGAAGTAAGGCTTACTGGATTATAGTAGCCCGACTCCTCCCTACTACCTTTCTTGTGAATGGGCACAATATTCGCTAACTTCCAACCTTCTGGGACTAATACTGTTGACAATGATTGGTTAAATAAATCTGTTAATGGTTTTGCTAGTACACCACTAAGCTCTTTTAATAACTTTGGGTGTATTCCATCAGATATTTTGGTTTTCCAGTTCACATCAGGAAGATTAAAGTCACCCATGATGATAACTTCCCCCACTTCATTGTCATTTGAGCTATTTCCTCAACTAATAGATTATCTAACTCTTCTATTTGTCCTGGCCTGGGGCCTATAAATCACACCTACACGAGTTACTGTGTGATTACCAAATTCTAACGTAACCCAAACGGACTCTATGTTTACCTTACTAACTTTTATTAGGCTAGATTTTATGCTATCTTTCACATGCAGGGCCACTCCTCCCCTTTCTTGCCTTGCATGTCTTTTCTAAAGAGTACCCTGGTATTGCTATGTCCCAGTCATTTTTCTCATTATACCATGTCTCAGTAACAGCAACTAAATCTACATTATCAGTTCCATTATTGCCACAAGTTCATGGATCTTATTCCCTAAACTGCGAGCATTTGTAGACATGACTCTAAGCTTATCATTTTTTAACACATTTGCTACAGGCACCTTCTGTTCTTGTTTTGGGGGCAATTGGATTGATGTTTTTATCACCCTTTTGCCCCCTCCCCCTTCTAGTTTAAATACATCCTAGCAAAACCTCTGAACTGTTCACTGATAATTTTTTTTCCCTTTTGAGAAAGATGCAAACCATATTTTTTGTACAGTTTATTTCCATTCCAAACAGAGCTACCATGAGAAATGAAGCCAAATCCTTTCTTCTGACACCATTCACCAAGCCACAAGCCCTAATACGTATCCGCCTGTCATTCTGAGTGTTATGCACAGGCAGAACTTCAGAGAGTGACAGTGTGGAAGCAACCTGCCATATATAACCAGTGGCAAAAACACAAAAAACTTCCCTTACCTCTGAAACATCTTTGCAAGCCAAGTCATTTGTCCCAAGATGGACAAGTGCATCCAATTCCCCTTCCTGCTTTGCTCGCATAACAATATTACAAATACGTCTCCTTTCTCTTTGAGCAATAGCTCAAGGAAGACATCTCACAAGACCACCATTGTCCATCTCCACACCTCTTATGATGTAATCCCCCAACAACAACTGCTTTCTATTAAGGGACTTGGAAACCCTTGGTAAGGGGCATGGAAACCCTTGGAAACATTTTGGTGGTGGGAGGGAGGAGGCAACATTCTGGTTGTGGAAGTGGATAATGGCATGTCTAACACCCCATATGTTATTAACCACCCCCCCTCCCCATTAGAAAGCCAAACAGTGGGGAGGTGGGCAAAGGTTTGTCTACTACCTTCTTTACTTTTAAAATAGAGGTGGCCCATGGACAATGGAATGTCCCACATTACTATGTTAATATCCTCCACCCAGATTCCAAGGGTGGGAACTGGAAGTGCAATGGGAGGCCTCCCCCTTATTTTTTACATTAGCCCTCAACAACTGCTCTTACCAGGGAGAACTTTGAAAGTGTCTCCAAAGTTTTTTTAAATAGAGACCCCACCTGCTATCCACAGGTGGGGGCACAGGAGGAGAAGTGACAGGTCCCTCCTGGTATTTCTGTAGTGAATGAGCAGCAATAGCAGCTGACTGCTCACTGTACCTCATTTATGAGCCGTTTGGTGTAATTTTGGTTCCTCCAAATTGTTTCTCTTGAAATGATTGCATGGACAATATTTTTTTTTTTTTAAAGTATCAGTTTGGATGACCATATTTTGTGCAGTACACAAGTCTACTGGCAACAATATTAGAAACAAAGAATACAAAGACGGTTATTGGCTGTAATTGACTTGAATGAGGCCAGACATTCTGAGTTCCCAATCATTTCTGTTTAGGTCATGGATTTTGAGTAATCTTCAATATCAAGTGAGATATATTTCAACAAACGGAATGTCTCAGATCAATTTTCTTTCCTCCCCCCCCAAATTTAAATTGATGAGATAGACACAGAGGAAGGAACTTTGCTATTCATTTTGGCTGATCTTCACTTGTGGATATTTGTTATGTGGGTTCCACAATGGAGTATAGTTGGTATACTGAGACCAAACTGATCCATAGCAGATACCTCCATGTATTAGAAGACCGACCCAAGTATTTTGGTTCTATCAAAAACTTCCACTGTGATGTATTTGAATTAGTTTGGTATACCATACATATGTGTTCTACATAGGAAGCAAATTTTAATTTGTGCACATTCATGGGTCTTTGATCTCAGCGGGGAGTTTTACCGTGCATGTGCAATAGCCTCCCAACGCTTTCCTATGGGAAATAATTGGATTGGATTGGACATCATCAAGCTTGATCACCGCAGTGTGGCATTGAAAAACTTTCTTAGTTTGTGTATATTTAAAACAACATCACTCAACAAACAATGCCATAATCTGCAATATGCCTAGTTGCTAACCCACACAAATATGAATAAGCATAACAATTGGCAATTAGTAAAGAGTCTTTACTAATACATGTCCAAAAATCGACCCCATATGGTCAATATCAAGAATTGAAACATCGATTTTGTTCCACATTTATTAGTAAAGTCTCTTTTTTGAAAGTTCTCTGAGTGCTGTAAATTGTTATGTATATAACTGTTAATTGTTTTTATATATATATATATATACACACACACACATATATATACACACACGCACATATATATATATATATATATATATATATATATACACACACACACACACACAATATATATATATATATATATATATATATATATAATAAGTGCCAGCATTAAAACTGGGATTGACATCTGACAATTAATTAAAATGAATGTCAAATTTTTTCTAGAAGTGTGCATATCTCTGTAGTAAGTCTTTAAGTAAAAGTGACACTTGTAAGCTGCCGATGAAGGTGTAAAAGATAAAAATAAATAATTGTGTCTTGGAAACAGACTTTACTCCAGAAAAATATGTTGTAGAGAATATGCAGAGAATAAGAGGTGGATATTTTTAGAAGAACAAACTTCGAAGTGCCAGAACCCTTCACAAAGCATAACAAATTAAATCTAGTGTTCAATGTAGATTGTTAAAATATAGC
The DNA here is from genome assembly GCF_036172605.1 of Pelobates fuscus. Classification (NCBI taxonomy): domain Eukaryota; kingdom Metazoa; phylum Chordata; class Amphibia; order Anura; family Pelobatidae; genus Pelobates; species Pelobates fuscus. Next base: position 316,668,377 of record NC_086319.1, on the reverse strand, counting down.
TCAAATCAAGCTGGGAAAAAAGTACAGAATATGGCTTTAATATCACTAAGTTGACCCATTTGGAGTTACCGGTTATATTGGATATAAAATTTGACACTTTGTTTTATTGGATATGTTTATATGCCATGGATTAATAGTTTCACATTTTAGTTATTTTATATAAATTTTATATTATACACGTTTCCAGTATCTTGAAGCTTCATGTTTTGTAGAAGGGATGTGACACGCATTAAAGTGCTTTAATAATCATGCCGACATAATATAGTATTTTTTGCTACTGAGAAAGAGATATAGATCAACATTAATATATAATACTATGAGCCCTAGATTAACACTATTACAATATTAATAATTATCCAAAATCATTTCCCCATTACACACATAGCAGACAATTTCTAAAAGGTCAATTTCTTGATGTAAAAAAAAAAAAAAAAATCACCAATACCAAACCACTTTATAAAACAGTTAAACCGGTTTTAAAAAATCATTGCATTCAGTTTATTCTTCTTTCATTGCTGTAAAATGTTCTCGATGTGACAGGTGTACTTTAAAACAAATATGAAGAGTTCACTGCTTGGCTACCAGTAACACACAGTTCTGTTAGAGTAGTTGACATGTACAAATTTGTAGAAATAAAAATTCAGCAGAAAATATAGCGCCAGAGTCCAGATTGTTATAATGCAACACCCTTTCTATAGAACAGAAATAAAAGTCAAATTTTCTTAGCTGTGTTGCTTTGGTTTAAGCTGTATATTAAACGGAATGTTGATCAGATGATGGATCCTAAGTGTGGACGATGGTATATGGGAGATCACGGGGTGTTCAGTACATGTATCACTACAGGAATCACACAGGAACAAATCTTCTTTGAATTCATATTCATAGGCATTCACTAAATACCGACTCTGTTCCTTTTGCACAAACATTTTAAATGGATATAACCCTGCATAAATCCAGTTTGTGGAAATAATTATTGCAAATTGTTTAACAAACCAGAACCAGTTATTCGGATTGAATGGAATATTCAGTTGTTTCAAACTTCTTTGAGAGTTTCTGGGTAATGAGGTGTCTGGTTCATGGCACCTTCTTCTTCATCAATCTCATTGGGAACCTGTGGAGACAAAACAAAAACATACTCAATTGATGCACACTGCAAATATATCACTATCAATCTGTGGTCAGTAGTGTAAAGATAGGTCTCATCAGGGGATGCCACCAATCCTGTCCTTTCCCTATCCCCGGAGAGATATCCAGGTAAAGGGGATTTACAATTTCCCAGGTACGTTTTGTAAGAAGAGTGCACACATTATAGCAGCGGCTGCCTGCCAATGTCCAATCTCCATGCTCTTTATGGCATACTGTGGTGGAATGATCACCATTGTGGTCCTGCATGCGCAAAAATGAAAGTCATGAGTCAAAAACGTACATCCTTGTTGACGCATGGCTGGTAAGAGAAACCTGCTTTGAAAGATTTATAAAATCTATACAGTAAACAGAGTTGTTTGGGCTTCGGAATGACTCCATCATAACGAAGCATTTAACCAAACTGAATTTATTTAATAATAGGCTTCGTGCACCACCTAGTGGATAAACTCAATCAAATGCAGACTTGTGCATGGGCAATAAAATTCAGTTTGTCCAACTAAAACAAGCCAATTAAGCAGACCGGAATTTATTTCTTAATTTGAATTTTCCTACCTCAATCCCATAGCCTCTGAAATTGTGGGGGGTTGGTTTAATATGGTGGGGAAAAGATAATATTCGCTAATATAATTGTAAGAAAAGCTCAAACTGAAAATGGGTACCTGGTACCTGGTATAGAAGGTACTGGGTACTCTTAAGGGAAAATCCATTCCCACACTGGATATAGATATGTGTGTGTGTGTGTGTATATGTATATGTATGTGTATATATATATATATATATATATATATATATATATATATATACACATACATATACATATACACACACACACACACATATACAAAAAATAGAAAAATAAACCCAAGGCACACCAAAATCTGCACATAGAAAAAGTTTATTCATGCATTAAAGTAATATGACAAGTAGCTTTAGCAGAAAAAAGTGCATAATATAGTACACCAATAGTACCAAAACCACTAAGAGTAGCAATAAAGTGCTAATTTATCTACATACACCCATAAAAATGGTATACTAACCAGGAGCAGGAGAACTAAAAACCCAGACGTTTCGGCCCTTAAGCCTTCCTCTGGGGGACCCGAAACGTCTGGGTTTTTAGTTCTCCTGCTCCTGGTTAGTATACCATTTTTATGGGTGTATGTAGATAAATTAGCACTTTATTGCTACTCTTAGTGGTTTTGGTACTATTGGTGTACTATATTATGCACTTTCTTCTGTTAAAGCTACTTGTCATATTACTTTAATGCATGAATAAACTTTTTCTATGTGCAGATTTTGGTGTGCCTGGGGATTATTGTTCAATTTTTTTTTAAATGATGGGGACCTGGTGCCCCCAAGACTCGTACTCACTGCCATTGGTGAAAAGTTAATAAATGAAGCTGCTCACAGTTGAGATGCTGCCATTAGGTAATGTAATATCACAAAGAGTAGATTTGGATCCATAGGGCGAATAGTCCAGATTTCAGTAAATCCAGGTGAAAAAAGCAAGTTATTATTTGCCAAATTTGGCCGTATCTGGGTAAGACTGGGCAGAAATCAGGTAAATATATACATCCTTTATTTTATATAATATTTGTATGGGAAAAATCTAAAAGCTAGCTGAGCATCATGGGAAATGTAGTCCAGAAACAATTTATGGTGTCAAGGTTATCCATCACTGGTCTAGACATATAGAGTATGTGAGTAGGCTTAACGGGTTAGGCTAGGCTTACATGTTGCGGTAAGAAACAAAAACAGGAATTTAGCTCATATACTTCAATTGCACCCCAGATCTGTGTGAAATAAACTAGATGTGACAGGGATTAAACATGTTGATCAAGTTAACTTGTAAAAGAGTAGCTTTAATGCCATTGGTTATCGATAACCAAGAAATACAGGCTAGCCATATATGATAATTCTCTCATGTGTTAAACAAGAGTACTAAGGACTAGCAAAACATGAATGTTAGTACAAGCTTGCCTCAGCGATAGCTAGCTAGTCGCAATTAATAAGTAGTAAAGAATACATGCTAAAAGATAAGACAATGTGCCAAAAGTTATCAAAATTAGAATAGTGAGATGGTTTTTCACCAAAGTTAGAGAGTTTCAATATTGAGGCTTGAGACCCATAAGCAGTGAAAGTCCCCTCTCACTCTGCTGCTTGCTCCTCCGAACAGCCATCAGAGGTTTAGGTGATGTCGCTGCCACACGTGCCTACAGTGTTGCCCAGAACCGATCAAATATTGCATCCAGTTTTAAGAGGGACTGCTCAACAAAGTCGGCAGGAGTTGCCTGTGCCTGCAGCAGGTTTGCCTTGGTCAGTAAGTGACTGTCCAGAGGCAGTCTAGGCAGATCCAGGCCTTGCATGCCATGCAGGCTGTTCGCCACCATTTCGAGTGGTAGTGGCAGGAGTCTGGGATAGTAATAACCCTTTAAGAGCTTATATGTGAAGCTAATACAGCGAAAGACAGTCCAGTGAAGACCGGGATATCCCCGTCCAGTCCAAAGGGAGGATAGGACCACAGCATGTCCCTGTCGGCAAATACTGAGTGGGAACCTAGGCCGCTTCTCCCCCACTCCGTCCGCAACAGGCCTCAACAAGAGTTCTCGGGTTCGCGGTGGAGTTAAGACACGGGAAATGTCTTTGACAGTATGTCTGGGATTCTCTGACCAATGTAGCCCACTTTAGTCACTGTCTTAGCTCCCTCAGATCAGCCAAATATGCATGGTTATTGTTACAGAAGAAAGAAAACATAATAAATGGTAGCATTATCCAGTGGTAAAAAGAAGAGTATGATACATGTCTGAATCACTGCACTATTAAAATAGCAGTATGTCAAGATGAATATTTAGTGCTCTGAAAATCTAACGGATAGTATGGTGCCAATCATTGGCAGAGGAACATACAATATGAGTTGAACACATGCTAGGGGTCTTGATGTCAATAGCAGAGGTTAGACAGGTGAAGATAGTGACAATGTCCCTTATGAGCAGGGTGACCAAATCCACCATGTTTTCTGGGAAACATATCATATATACATATAGAGCACATGAAAAGGGTAGCCCTTTAGTATGTAGAATTCAGAAGAAGGTATATAAGATTAAGCAATTAGGCAATGAAGAATCCTGCATAATATGCAATATACATACTGCAGGGCAATCCTTTTCATGCATTTTCAAGATGTAAAAATTATATGTGTCGCTGTAAACATGGTGGATCTGATCACGCTGCGTATGAGAGAAAGTGGATAGATGTAAAACCAGGCAAGCATCGTCATTAATCTACCCTGGGTCACCCTCTGCGCTCCGGACACACAGCACAGTCAAGCATGCTAATGGTCCGCCATCAGAGCACTAGCCCAATTAGAGGAGAGATTTCTGATCTGGAGGTGTGCAAGAGACAGCGCACAGGCAACTGGAATTGCGGCACTGGCAAGCCCTGCAACCATGTCCAGCTGGCATAAGGATTCGGCTCAGAAATTTAAAGGTTGATAGGAGCTTGGCTCTCAGCACGTCTCCGCAGGTGAGATCGTGGCATCCTCTGCACTTACCACTTAGTTACTTTCAGGGTCTCTTGTGGGTACCTCCATTCTGGGCAGAAGATTTGGTCCGCCGAGTGGTTGGTAGCCAGGTAGGTGCCAGTGGGACTACCTCTCTAGCATCCAGGCAACTGGCTGGTTAAGCCAAAAGTCGGCAAACAGTCCATTCAATTTATCCAGTACATAGGATAGCAGGTCTCAAGACCTGCATATGGTGTCCGCCATTGTGCAAGCAACGGGATTGATGTTACCGGTGATATAGACAGCTGGAACATTGCCACCGCAGCATGGATAGAAAGTACTGGGACATCCCTCACCAGCAGGAGATTGAAGGGAGACCTCTGAAGTAGTATGAAGGGGTATGTTGAGGGGTCAGCCGTCTCCCTCTCACCAACATTGAGTAGGCCTCTTGTAGTTCCCGGTTCCTCATAGGTCTGCCCCAGGTTCATGCCGTTGATCTCGTTCAGAGGCACTGACAAATCAGCCACCGCAAACTTTTCCAGTGCCCGGGAAACATAGCAGTCGATTTCCAGTGTATGAATTGGGTATCAGTGCAACATTAGAGTGTTTCTTTGTTGAGCTCTTACAATGTGTGACCTGTTAGTATGGCTGTCAGCCTCCATCCCCCATAAGACAGAATTTGACTGTATTTGCTGGTACTATTTATGAAATTACCAAATACAGTTGAAATCTGGAAATGTAGTTCTTACAGACACAATTCAGGCTCCCTTGATAAAGGCTTCTCGACGAAACGTTGGGGGCTTTTTGATTGACTCTGTCCCTGCTTCTCACTTAGTCTGGTATGGTTTTTGTATTATTTGTATATGTTATATCTTTTTTGGGGGTTCTTTGATAGCTCCTTGATTTTACTAGCATTATAGTTGTTTGCTTATATTACAGTTTTCTTTCACCCATATGTTACGCATTGTGCGTTTATATATCTCCAGAATTTTTTCTGGTAGATGTTTTACAGCATTATGACTTTGTATCTTGTGTTTAAAATTTAAAGAGACATTCTTATAGTATATACCCATTTAATAAAGATTTTTCTTGTACATAAATATTTATGGTTGTGCTCCTTACTCTATTCACAATTCAATGCTTACACAGTTATTCACTAATGTGATAATTGTCAGGAAGTTTAGATTAAAGACTAAATTAGTTGAACTGGAAGAATAGCTAACTTGTACCAGCTTGGCTATGCTGGCCTTAAATTTGAAATTCACTCTGCATTCCTGATAATTCTCACTTTAGTGAATAACATTGGTAATGAATAACCTGCAATGTCTTGATCAAACCATCAGCAGGTTTAATTTGGACTCAACCATATTCTAAAGATGCCCTTACAAATAAAAAGCAATAATTTAGTTGTGTTTTACTGCCATCTAGTGGCAAGAATGAAAACAGCAGTTGTGATTTGTCACTTTCAAAAGATACTGATACCAAAATACTCATTGGCCTCAATTATTATTATTATTGCCATTTGTATACAGCCAACAGATTCCGTAGCGCTTTACAATATTAATGTGAACAAGAACAGTTTGACTCTGCTTCCTTAACAGTTCTGCTATCCAGTAGTCTAATAAACATAAGTTTTGGATAATATAAAGCCCTGCAGGTGTTCTCCGCTATTTCCCCTTGTTGACTAGGAGCTTAGAAGCATTGTACCAGCCGCTAGCTCACAAGGTACTGGCATAAAAGCCAACTAGCCAACACAGAATGCCAAGACGCGGACAGAAAGATGTATTAATGGCCCTTTGAACGGCCCACTTTAGCCAAATAACTGATTTGCGAAAACTGAGTTGTAATCACATTATTTCACATAAATTGCAATTCAGTTTCTGTTTTGCAACATTTTGTTTTTTTAGGGAATGAAATAAGGAGTCCTGAAACATTATAGGCTACATTGTTCATAAGGACAACTACTGATGTATTTCCTATTTTGTCGGATTTTGAAAATAGTGCACCGGATGGTGTGACGACTACATGATGCAATTTGAAAACTTAACACATATAATGCAGGCTGATTTCAGAGTTAAAATCAGGTTTGATCCCTTTCAAAATGCACAATGTCTGAATGGGTCTCAGGAATGTGGCCATGGAAAGCTTGAATGAAGGATAATGCGACAGCACTGGTATAGCGCATAGACATCACCAAAACAAGGAGAACATGATTGCAAGGTTTAGAACAGGCATAGGCAACCTTTGGCACTGCAGATGTTTTGGACTACACCTCCCATGATACTTTGCCAGCATTATGGGTGTAAAAGCATTATGGGGGATGTAGTCCACAACATCTGGACTGCTGAAGGTTGCCTATCCCTGGTTTAGAAAATCAAAAAACCACAGACATTGACAAGGGAAAGGGCACATATAACAGGAGAAAGATGGTCTGATGCCTTACAGCAGGGATATAATGTATAGAGGAAACCAGGCAGCCATGGTTTGTCTTAATGAAATGTATTGTAACACCGTGTCTCTAAAACATAATTTACAAGTCTTTACTTTTATGTGCACACAAAGAATACATAACAGGAAACTGAAAAAGATTAGAACTAACATAAAAAATCAAGAACTGTTACTATGATTACGTAGTCTGTCAGTCTGTCTGTCTGTCCTTACCTCCCAGTATATAGCATCTTCAAAGCAATTTTCATCAGAAGGATCTCCCCAAAATGGCAATCTTAAGATAATTCCTAAAGAGACATTATACAATTTTTATTACATGAACCCACAGTTTCTGCTAGGTATATTGACAGGTTTTATAGCTCAAAAGAATTTGACATATAGGTACAAATTCTGTATATATCAACACAGGTACGTAAATTTGGTGCTAGTAAAGGTATGACATTTTCCATTAGTGTGCCTCCCCAATGTGCTGGTCTGCTATTGTATGTAAAGCTGTGATACTTGTATCTACCATTGTTTTAACATAATATTTGATATAATATAGCAAGAACGGTTAATCCGCTTCAAGCTTGCTACTGGATCTTACAGGGTCAGTGACAAAATGTGAAATGTGTTTGTGGCACATCAGCTGCACAGAGAGGTGACAGTGGCAATATCCACTGAGAGAGCGGGGGAGAGAATTGTCTATCGTCATGCCTGATCCGTTATTTGATTAGTGCTTCCTTAACCCCTTAAGGACCAAACTTCTGGAATAAAAGGGAATCATGACATGTCACACATGTCATGTGTTCTTAAGGGGTTAAAGAGACACTCTAGGCACCATGATGGCTTCATCTCAATGAAGTCATTATGGTTCCTGGAATGGTCCTTTAACCCCTTAGTAACCAGACAGTTTTTCAATTTTCTTACAGTGGGCTGTTTTTACATTTCTGTGGTGTTTGTGTTTACCTGTAATTTTCTTCTTATTCATTTACTGTACCTACACATATTATATACTGTTTTTCTCACCATTAAAATATACCACTATTTTCATCATATCACATAATTTACTATAAATTTTTTTTATAAAATATGATGAAAGAATTAAAAAAAATTAACTTTTGCTAACTTTGACCCCCAAAATTTGTTACGCATCTACAACCGCCAAAAAATACCCTTGCTAAATAGTTTCTAAACCATTATTTTTTTCTTCTTTTTATAATGACACTTTTGTAATTATTCTTACACTATGTGTGTCCTCCACCTGGGATCCAGCATGGGGTTGCTTGAATTTTCTTGCTCTTTTTCATTGCTCCCTCGCTCACCATTTAGTAATGCTGGGCTGGAGAGACATCATATTCTGGCTCCCAGCATAACCTCAGAGGGTGCGTGAGGGAGCATGGAGAAAATGCGGCGTTCCCTCAACGCCCATGCTCAGCTCTCCCAGAGACACTGTATTTCATCAGAGCAGGCACCTGCTGTTTAGGCAAGCAGGTGCCTAACCTGCCTTAGTGAATAGCCAGTCAGCTTATGGGCCTCCCTTACAGGCTGAACACACGGGTCACGGTCACACTTGCGACCTCAGCGACCCTTGTAGTTCTGCCAGTGGCTGCTCCCTAGGTGGCTGTCTAGCTTGTCTAGCAGTAGTGCCGGTGCTGATTACAGCATGGGTAAACCTCTGTGAGTCTAGTTTGTTCCCTCTTTGGATCATTGTCCCGATTACATTGATAGTTATATACTGATCATCCACAACATTAAAATCACTGACAGGTGAAGGGGTGGGATATATTAGCAAGTAAATAGTCAGTGTGTCGGAAGCAGGAAAAATGGGCAAGCGAATCTGCATGACTTTGACAAGGACCAAATAGTGATGGCTAGACGACTGGGTCAGAGCATCTCCAAAACGGCACGCCTTGTGGGTGTTGCTTGTATGCAGTAATTAGTACCTACCAAAAGTGGTGCAAGGAAAGATAACCGGTAAATCAGCGTCAGGGTCATGGACACCCAAGGCTGATTGATGCACATGGGAGTGAAGGCTAACCCAACTTGTATGATAACAAGGAAGAACTACTGTAGCTCAAAGTGCTGAAACACTTAATGCTCGCCATCATAGAAAGTTGTCATAACCCACAGTGCACTTCAGTTTGCTGTGTATGGGCCTGCATAGCAGACCAGTCAGAGTACACACGATGACCCCTGTTCAACGCCAAAAGCATCTTCAATGGGGACATGAACATCAGAACTGGACCAGGGAGCAATGGAAGAAGAGTGCCTGGTTAATTAATAACATTTTGTTTGCGTTGTTTACCTGGGGATTGAGATGGCAGCAGGATGCACTATGAGAAAAAGGCAGTCCCAGGGAGACAATGTTATGGTCTGGGCAATGTTCTGCTTGAAAACCTTGGGTCGTGTGGATGTTACTTTGACACATATCACCTACCTAGAGATTGTTGCAGACCATTTACACCCCTTACAGCAACTGTGTGTTCCCTGATAACAGGGGCCTATTTCATCATCATAATGCACCATACCACACTGCAAACATAGGCGTGCGCAGCCTATTGCATTAGGGTGTGCACCCTCAAGCACAAGCACACGCTGCGTGTATATATATAAATATATATATTTATATATATGTATATATATGTATATATATATATATATACACACACAAAGCTGTGTGTGTGCTGTGTGAGGGTGCTGTTAGTGTGATGTGTGTGTGCTGGTAGTGTACTATGTGGGTGAGGGTGTTTGTGTGTGCGTGCTTGTGAGGGTGCTGTGAATGTACTGTGTGTCAGGGTGCTGTGTGTGTGTGTGTGTGTGTGTGCGCACTTGTGAGGGTGCTGTGAATGTACTGTGTGTCAGGGTGCTCTGTGTGTGTGTGTGTGTGTGTGTGTGTGCGCACTTGTGAGGGTGCTGTAAATGTACTGTGTGTCAGGGTGCTGTGTGTGTGTGTGTGTGTGTGTGTGCGCACTTGTGAGGGTGCTGTAAATGTACTGTGTGTCAGGGTGCTGTGTGTGTGTGTGTGTGTGTGTGTGTGCGCACTTGTGAGGGTGCTGTAAATGTACTGTGTGTGTGTGTGTGTGCGCACTTGTGAGGGTGCTGTAAATGTACTGTGTGTCAGGGTGCTGTGTGTGTGTGTGTGTGTGTGTGTGCGCACTTGTGAGGGTGCTGTAAATGTACTGTGTGTCAGGGTGCTGTGTGTGTGTGTGTGTGTGTGTGCGCACTTGTGAGGGTGCTGTAAATGTACTGTGTGTCAGGGTGCTGTGTGTGTGTGTGTGTGTGTGTGTGTGCGCACTTGTGAGGGTGCTGTAAATGTACTGTGTGTCAGGGTGCTGTGTGTGTGTGTGCGCACTTGTGAGGGTGCTGTAAATGTACTGTGTGTCAGGGTGCTGTTTGTGTGTGTGCGCACTTGTGAGGGTGCTGTAAATGTACTGTGTGTCAGGGTGCTGTTTGTGTGTGAGGGTACTGGTAGTGTTTTGTGTGTGTGTGTTTGTGAGGGTGCTGTGTGTGTGGGTGCTGTATGTCTGTGGGTGCTGTGTGTGGGTGCTGTGTGTGGGTGCTGTGTGTGGGTGCTGTGTGTGGGTGCTGTGTGTGGGTGCTGTGTATGTCTGGGGGTGTGCTGTGTATGTCTGGGGGTGTGCTGTGTATGTCTGGGGGTGTGCTGTGTATGTCTGGGGGTGTGCTGTGTATGTCTGGGGGTGTGCAGTGTATGTCTGGGGGTGTGCAGTGTATGTCTGGGGGTGTGCAGTGTATGTCTGGGGGTGTGCAGTGTATGTCTGGGGGTGTGCAGTGTATGTCTGGGGGTGTGCAGTGTATGTCTGGGGGTGTGCAGTGTATGTCTGGGGGTGTGCAGTGTATGTCTGGGGGTGTGCAGTGTATGTCTGGGGGTGTGCAGTGTATGTCTGGGGGTGTGCAGTGTATGTCTGGGGGTGTGCAGTGTATGTGTGTGGGTGCAGTGTATGTGTGTGGGTGCAGTGTATGTGTGTGGGTGCAGTGTATGGGTGCAGTGTATGTCTGTGGGTGCAGTGTATGTCTGTGGGTGCTGTGTATGTCTGTGGGTGCTGTGTATGTCTGTGGGTGCAGTGTATGTCTGTGGGTGCTGTGTATGTCTGTGGGTGCTGTGTATGTCTGTGGGTGCTGTGTATGTCTGTGGGTGCTGTGTATGTCTGTGGGTGCTGTGTATGTCTGTGGGTGCTGTGTATGTCTGTGGGTGCTGTGTATGTCTGTGGGTGCTGTGTATGTCTGTGGGTGCTGTGTATGTCTGTGGGTGCTGTGTATGTCTGTGGGTGCTGTGTATGTCTGTGGGTGCTGTGTATGTCTGTGGGTGCTGTGTATGTCTGTGGGTGCTGTGTATGTCTGTGGGTGCTGTGTATGTCTGTGGGTGCTGTGTATGTCTGTGGGTGCTGTGTATGTCTGTGGGTGCTGTGTATGTCTGTGGGTGCTGTGTATGTCTGTGGGTGCTGTGTATGTGTGTGGGTGCTGTGTATGTGTGTGGGTGCTGTGTATGTGTGTGGGTGCTGTGTATGTGTGTGGGTGCTGTGTATGTGTGTGGGTGCTGTGTATGTGTGTGGGTGCTGTGTATGTGTGTGTGTGTGTGGGTGATTGTGGGGGGTGCAGGTGGGGGTACATTACTTAATATCCCCCCTCCCTTCTTACTTTATGTGGGGAGGGGGGATTCTTGTTCCTTGTATATTCCACAGATATGTAAATTCCACAGATCTCAATATGATTGTGAGATATGTTTAAACAAAAAATCCCATCAGTGGAAGATCCACCTCTCAACTTGCAGGACTTTTTAGGATCTGCTGCTAATGTCTTGGTGCCAGATACCACAAGAAACATTCAGATGTCTTGTGAAGTCCATGAATAGATGCATGAGAACTTTTTTTTTTTTTTATGGAGACCTACATGATATAGGGCACGTGGTTGTTGTGGCTGATCAGTGTATACTACTTAGGATAAAATAAGGCACACTCTGTTTAACCAATCCACATACCAATATTAGCTTATCCAAAATTCAGCTAATATTAGGTATTCCTTACTAATTTATTTAAATACACACATTTCCTATAGGAGGACCCAACAAAGCAGACATGATATGCCATGTTCCTTACCCACAATAGTGCCTCCCACAAAGGCAAAAGCAAGGGACACACAGATGCCAGCCGCCTGATACCCTCCTTGCATACTTGGTGTTCTGAACTTAGGTACGAGTGGAAACATTTTTGTCAGTCTACAAAAGGGAGAAAAAAAAAATGAAACGTTATTTGAAATGATAAACAGTTCACTGTGCAGAGAAATTCCTTAATGAACTGCAGGAGAATAGCTTGGTTCAAGCATAATGGAGCAGGGAGATGGATGCCTGCAACATTGAGAGCGCATACATTCCTCTCCACATTCCCGCCACCACACCACCAGGAAAGGAAATAAGCAACTGGATGGCGTGGCCTTCGCTGGGAGTCAATTACAGGTTGAGGCACCATCCAGGGAGATGGGGGTGGTGGCTGACATCTCCCTTTTAATTTTTATTCTGGAAAGTTAGTGTTCTGGGTAGTAAGTGTGTGTGTCTAGATAGTTTGTGTATGTGATGTGTGTCTGGATACTTAGTGTGTGTGGTTTGTGTCTGGGTTGCAGGTGTGTCGTGTATGTCTGAGTACTTAGTGTGCGTGTCTGGTTAGTTAGTGTGTGTCATCTAACTATCTAATATTACTTCTGCAACGTGAGAGGCTAGTTATGTGCGTGTGAGAATTTGAGTAGTGGGGATGTATAAGTGGGTAGTTTATGTGTATTTAAGTCTGTTTGCTTAATAATGCATTACAGCTCTTTATGCCCCTCAATACCCATGGAGAGTGTCTAGTTCACTAGATGTGGGCACACTTTGAAATTTCTTTTTAAAAACGGAGTACACTAATAAATTTTCTGTATTTTTTTTTTATTTAAAAAACTTATCTCTACCTTTACTATATGACAGGTAGACAGACATGTGCATGGGAAAAAAATGCTTTTCTTTTGTTTCATTAATTTTCGATTTGTTTTGTCCAAAGTTTGGAAATGATTGAATCACAATTTGAAAATTTCGACTAATTTCGGAACTGAAACAAAATTTGGACCCTACGATTACCATGGATACCACATTAGCAAGCTGTTGAGCAGATATCTCCCTGATTTGGTAAAAATAGTGACCCATATAAGGTTAGGGATCTATCTACTAAACAGCTGCCTAAAATTGCAAAATTAATAAAAGGGCTTATTTTTTTCTTAATGTTCACCTTTCAAATGTTTAGTAAATAGCTCCCTAATTTGTTATCCTTACCTGGGAATAACAAAATTAAGGGTTCCAAATTAGGGAGCAGATGTGTTTAGTAGATAACTCCCTAATTTAGTATTCTTTATATGGCAATCTCCCATAAGGGTAGCAATATGGAGCAATCTGCTACACAACTGCCTTTAACTCCCCGCCCCCCCCCCCCCCCCCCCAAAAAAAAACCCCCAACAAACAAGTATTTCCTTATTTTTGATCTTTCAGCTGTTTAGAACATAGCTCTCTAATTTGCTATCCTTTGTATGTCACATATATTCTATATGCATACTGTGTCCATGTCATATACATTTTATACACATGCATGTATGGATCAGACTATATGGATCAGAAATGGGTGGGTGGGTGGGCTTTGGGTAACATGGAAAGCTAAAGTTTTTATAGAGTTGGAGGGGCATAAATACAACTCGCTGACCACAGGTAATCCTGGGCCACAGTGATCTTTTCACCCCCCATTACTTAATTTAATGTCCCCAACCCAATGCACTCTCCTCCTGTTATTTTACAGGCTCCTAACCCCGTAGGCAATGGCTGCCCAGTCGCTAGTTTCAAATATTTTGTGTATATGGAGTGGTGACTGTGTGACTCTGCATGGATGGCTGCTTGTGTGTTGTGGGTGTGTATGGCTGGTTGTGTGTATGGGGTGACAGCATGTGTGTTGTTTAGATGTAGGTTGGCTATAGCTGTTATAGCTGTGTGTGTTGTGACTGTGTAAGGCTGACTGCATGTGTGTGTGAGGTGACCATGTGTGTTTACGTGTGTCTGTGGTGACTGTGTGTGCTGAGGTTTGTGTTTGAGTAGGAATGAGTAATGTGCTTGGTTATGTGTGGATTGCTGTGAGTGATGTGTGCCACTGTGTGTGGGTAGCTGTGGCATATGTGTGTTGATGTGTGTGGATAGTTGTGAGTAATATGTGTTTCTGTGTATGGGTAATTGTGAATGATGTGTGTTTCTCTATGTGGGTAGCTGTGAATGATGTGTGACTGTGTATCAGTAAAGAATGTGTGTGGCTGTGTGTGGGTAGCTGGGTTTGGGGAGGCTGGGTTTGTAAAAACCTCCCTATTGTTTACTGAGTAATACATGTAAAAAAATGTATACAATCATTTTTTCCCCTCTCCCTTCCTTAACTTGGGTAGAGGGGCAGTGTTACCTATTAACTTGTGGCCCTGTCGGGATCGTTTTCAGGTCCCTGGTTGACCAGTGGAGCCTGTGATTTGGCTTCATGTTAGTCCTACAGGAAGATCTAGTGGTCTGCACCTCTGGTGGGTGCAGATCACTGTAAATGTTCCTTCAAGTCCAGTCAGACCACAAGCTCCTCCATAGGAATGAGGGAGCACAGAGCCGATCGGGGAAATCTTTTGATCTTCTTGCCAGTTTCTGCAGCAGCTGGAGCTCCATCTAAGAGCTGGCACTCCAGTTGCATTAGGGTGTGCCTAGAAACCCTTGGCACACCCCATGTGCACAACTATGAACTTACCTCTCTATCTTTAAAAATGCAAAACTAAGATCATCCCAGATTTTAAAAGCAAAAGTAAATGCATAGAAAAAGAATTTAATGGTCAGTGTGGAAGCATGAGGAGGGGTTTCCAGAAAGGCAGAGGCTTGTGAAATCCGTTACATCACTCACTGGACATTCTTCTAGTATTTGACAGTTGAAGTATAGTCAGAATGCAGAGTTCTCACAGAGTTCCACACATGGAATCTAGACATTGGCCTTTCTTTTTTTATTTAAATTGAGGGTCATGGAGAAATTACATGGAAATCATACATTTAGACCAAAGGTCACTAGTAACGTAGATGAATTGGGAGGAATTGAGGGCTACAAAATGAAGAATAGGGAGTGGACAGAAAACTGTCCACCCCCGTCTCCTCACTTTTGGGATCTAATTAAAATAGAACCTATTATAATTATAATAAATGTGGTTGGTTAGTGGGTGGTGGATCTATTAATAATAACCCAGGGGGACATAGTGCCCCCCATCCCACACCCATCAGTTGTGAGTGGGGGCTGTAATAATAATACTCAGGGAGACATAGTGTTTCACCCATTCCCTACCCATATACAGTGGGTGGGGGGGTTTAATAATAAGTGAGGAGACCTAATGTCCAGCAGAGCTGGTACCCAAGCACAATAATGCGGGGGAACCCAATGGTCACCCTAGCCCCATCTATTGGTGACAAAATAATTATCAAACTTCATTCATCGAGTGCTCTCATCAAGTGCAGACTGAGTGTGCATAGTGAGAAAAGCACTTATGAGTGCTGTCAGAGGGCAAATAGTGAAAAAAATAATTTATTGACAGTTCTTTTGCTGTCTGTATTATGAAGGCCATTCATTAAGGATTATGCCATTATATATGTGATTCTGATATTTTCAATGCTAAGTATAAGATTGATTTTCCATATCTTTCTAAATTATTAAAAGTGATATTTAGCAACTGTTGATAAGGCTTAAAAGAAGGGAATTTAATTAATTTCGACAGATAAAATGAACCTACAAACGTTATCAATTGGGAGTGTATTGGAGGCTTAAAAAGGAATGAAACAACCCACATTGCCTTGGCACAAAAAACATTTATTTAATTTATTTTTGGTAACTTTATCCTAATAATGGATCCCTTAAATGTTCATATTGTTGGTGATAATGTGGCAGTTTCTGCTGTACTCGTAGATATCTTACCCTGTCGGAGTATAAACAGCTTCAGTGGCCGCTGCGGCTGTGACTGCACCAACTATTCCCCCGATGATCCCTGGAATGCCGTGAAGGTTATGTATTCCACATGTGTCTTGGATACGCATCTTTGATGCCAAAATAGGCTAGAAATAGGAGGAAAAATGTCATGTTAAATATAACACAAACAATTCACAAATCAGAGAAACAGGAACACTATGGTGTTCCTTTAAATCTATAGTGTTCCTTTAAATCTTCATCACATGTTACTTACAGTAAGGTATTTAAATCCCAAAGTGGATACAATGCCGCAAATAAATCCAACTATAAGAGATCCATACGGGGTTAGCATCATTTCACCTGCTGTTCCGACCGCCACACCTCCGGCCAGGGTTGCATTTTGAATGTGAACCTGTAGAATAAGTTTCAGATGAGTAATGTTTATCTTACACTGCAGCAGTGTGAATGGTTCAAATTAATCTGTAGGCTAATAGTTACTATACTGGGGCACTATAAGATTCTATAGTGCCAGGAAAAAAAGCTTTGTTTTCCTGTCACTAGGCATGTTCGGTTCGGCATTCCGAAATTCGGGATTTTCGCAATTCGGGACTTCGGCAATCCGGCACTTCAAGACTTCGGAACTTTGGCACTTCGGAAATTCGGCAACTTCGGCACTTCAGAACTTCGGCACCTCGGGACTTCTCTTGCAGCTGCTTGGTAGATAACTCCCTAATTCCCACGGTATTAGGGAGTTATCTACCAAAAGACTGAAAGACCTAAATTGTACCCGAATGTCCGAATTGCCCGAAATTCATCCGAATTCATATTCGGACCGAAACTAATTGCACATGTCTACCTGTCACTATACAATCCCATTAAAGTGAATTTAGCTATTTAGACCTTATGTTTGAAAGTCACCTTGAATTTTTATTTCATTGAATAAACCTGCAAGTGTGTTAGGAGAAGTATAGATTTCCTGCTCAGACATGATCCCTTCCTTCATGAGTATCCTTAATCCAGCTCTCAAGCCACCAAATGCAAGTTACATAGTTACATACGTACATAGCTGAAAAGAGACTTGGGTCCATCAAGTTCAGTCTTCCTCACATTTGTTTTTGCTGTTGATCCAAAAGAAGGCAAAAAACCCAGTCGCTTCAATTTTGCAACAAACTAGGAAAAAAATCCTTCTTGACCCCAAAACAGCAGTCAGATGTCTCCTTGGATCAAGCAGCTATTACCCCACTAATTAAATTTTTTATCCCTGTATGTTATGTTTTTGCAAGTATTTATCCAGTTGCTGTTTAAACATCTGTATGGACTCTGATAAAACAACCTCTTCAGGCAAAGAATTCCATATCCTTATTGCTTTTACTGTAAAAAAACCTTTTCTTTGCCTTAGATGAAATCTCCTTTCTTCCAGGCTAAATGTGTGGCTTCGTATCCTATTTATAGCTCTGTTTATGAAAAGATTTCCAGATAATGGTTTGTACTGGCCCCGAATATATTTGTATAATGTTATTATATCCCCACTGAGGCGCCTTTTTTCCAAACTAAAGAGATTTAATTTTTTTAACCTTTCTTCATAAAACTAAAATGCTCCATTCCACTTATCAATTTTGTAGCTCATCTCTGCACTTTTTATAGTGCCATGCAGGGGCGGACTGACCACTCGGGCACATCGACCGAGGCAGTCAGGGGCCCGGCCGCACAGCCATCTCCAACTGGAACGGCAAAAAATAAATAACAAATATATTTTTCTTTATTAGGTTGCTGGGGCCCCTGATGGAGCGCGGGGCCCCAGCAACCTACCGCTCAGCAAATTACCCCCTCCTCCCTCCCACTTAATGAGACCTGGCAGCTTCACCTCCTCTCTGCCAGGTCTCCTGCTTCCTGTCCCATGCGGCGCTGTGTGATGGGGAGAGGCGGGGCCAGGAAGTGACATCACTTCCTGTACTCTCCTCTCACACAGAGCCTGATCACAGCCACCAGGGTTAATGTGTCAATGCATGTAAGACTAGGATTTAAATCTCAAATCTTATTCCAAGTTAACCTGCCTTTACTGCAGCCACACTGGCAACGTTTCAACTCTATAAGAATTTTTGATGCAAAAATAATGGTTCATCTCACTGCAGATGTTTCTTTAGATGCTCATCCAACTTAAATTATAACCTTGCATTCCGTAAAATATTGTTCACTGACATCTGCAGTGCCAGGACATTGTGTTATTTTCTTCTCATTAAGGAATATGTATGACTTGGACCTGCATCAGCCATCCCAGGATAATCACCAGCACATTTCAGCCCTCCTGGGAACCATCCTGTACCTACTTCCATTCCCAGCTGTACATATTCTCTGGTTTTCTGTCCCCAGTCCTGTCTAATTTGCTGTCTCACCAGACTTGTAAAGCGCTCTTGCTATAGACAGCTTGTAAGTGTCCATTGCTGGACACAGTTAAGTCAAGGGGGTCAAGTTTAGGTCAAGGTAGGACAGGTAGTTTAGGTACAGGCATATATATATAGGACTTTTTTTTTTTTTACCAGATTTGCACTGCAACATTGGCGCAAAAATCTAATAACATGATTGGCTAGAATCACCATTAGAGAACCTGCCATTCTTGAAGCTTAAATAGTAGAGAATTTTTGTAGGCTAGACCTCTTCCCTTAATGGGACGTGCACCCTACCATCCCAATTATTTGTCGCAGGTTTTAGGTGAAGGCATAAAATTGTCTCCAATTGTGGGGGGTGGATGAAGGTGGAAAGATAACGATCTGGCTCTCAGGCTAGATAGTATGCTTTTCGGCATGGTTTTAATGTTGTTATGTGCTATTTATCCAATCTGGTTACGGTTTCTTTGGTGAATGGTTATGTGCAATGACTCTCAAACCTTTAAGTAATGCTATGACCATTTACAGTCCCATTGTTACCATTCTGTACACCTTTATTTTGATTTATGTTATTGTTCTATGATGTTTCCTGCATATTGTTCATGCAATGGAAATGTAATGCCTTGGATCTGCTGCCCAGTTCCAGCACATTTTACATAACCCCTTTTTTTGTGTTAGGCCTATACTTATGCATGCCCCTATCCTCATGACCATCCCAGATGGTGGTGTTTGCAAAGTTATGTTTTATTCGTGCAATAAGGGTGCCAACGTTACAACCCATGGCTACTGGCCAACAGTCTCTGCTTAGCATGATTAATAGAGAAATATACCGCACAGTTACCCCAATGGGCTCTTGCAATATTATGTTGTTCCCGAGAGCATAGTAGACACTCACCATAGAAAGTTTGCCTTTTTTATCTACTAGACTGGAGATGGCTACAGTTGTTAAGACGGAGGAAGCCAAAGAACAGTAGGTGTTAATTGCAGCTCTGTGTTGGCCATCTCCATGGTAGGAAACAGCTGAATTAAAGCTAGGCCAAAACATCCATAAAAATAGTGTTCCTGGGAATACAAAAAGAGAATTGATCAGCACAAGAAGTAGCTCTATTGACCAGATCCTGATTTTCTGTTTTGGTTTAATTTACTGCACAAAACTATACAGACATTGTAACACAAATAATAATGTTTTCTCATCTCCCCCCTTCTTACCCATAATTCTCAGTTTCAGACCAGTCCAATAATGACAGAAACAAGTTAATTTAATTATCTTTATGAAGACCTCAAATGCATCTCTCCACTCGTTCTCAGAAATCTCTCTCTCAAGATCTCTTACCTCTGTCCCCAAAGGTTTGTTATGGCATATTGTCAGGATTACAAGTTGATCAAGCACGCAGTACTGTGTCACACCTAGGACTAAGGATTAAGTATAACCGGACCTTAGAATGGCTGGACTTAACGTCTCCAAGAATAGTCAAAATACTTGCCAAGGTCAGGGACACAGAATCAGACACAAAGATGAGGGAAAGCCAAAAGTCAAGGATACCAGATATCAGGGAAGTCAAAACAAAGCCAAAGTCAAATACCAGAAAATCAAGATCAGGAACGCACTCTCGGATAACCATACGCATGAAACCATGACAGGGCACTGAGCAAGAGGAGAACTGGGCCTAAAGACCCCTCCTGTGGATCTGATTGGCTGTAACCGGCCTTTGACCCTAAAGGCAATTACCAGGTTCCCATTTGCATGATTGCTGCTCAGCACAAACCCTCCTGTGGATTTGATTGCTGCTCGGCACAACTTTTCCTGTCAGGACAGTAATGTTGCTCGGCACAACTTTTCTTGTCAGGACAGTAATGTTGCTTGGCACAACTTTTCCTGTCAGGAAAGTAAATGCCATTAAGCACATTTTTTATACGTGACACATTTTCCTGTGTTTTGTGCGTCTGTAATGATGGGCTGAATATCTGATACACCAGATATCACTCAATATCACTCTCAAAAGTGATATTTGTATATTTAACATTTTAACTTTTAACATGCACACATAGTAGAATACTGTAGTAATGGAGCAACAATTTTTTGATTAAAAACATATTTTACTCTAAGAGTAAAATAAAGGTTTATGTACCTTTAATCACTCTCTGCACTACCGGTCTGCTTCTCTCTAATGATCTCAGCCAATACCATGCTTTTTTATAGGATGTGATTAGAATGTCCCGGCATAGTGAGTATTCTTAAAATTCGTGAAAAAACCCTTGTTGATGGTTTCTGTAACAGAACTTCTTGCACCCCGACCAGGTACCTTCCGTTGATGGATGTTCCTAGTGCTTCCTGAGGCCTCTAAGCACTCCCCCAGATACCATAACCACTGAAGACACCCACTAACCGCCGCAGCTTGGTTAGGGACTCGCCGTCTCCACCCACTCTGGACCCAAGACCAGGGTCTAGCTTCCAGTAGGTCGACCTCTCCGAATTCCAGAGAGCAGGAACAGGAACAAGCTCTTAGCAGAGCTTAGTGATTATACCCTGGGGAGTAAAGTGATTATAGCAATCCCCAGAGTGTAGTTCTCCAATCCCCCAAACATGAGCCGAAACTTCATGAAGGTACAAGATGATCTGTTTAATCAGCACCAAAGGGCTTTCTTTTGTGCAAGTTTTCAGGCCAGAGGCACACCCCCTGGACCTGGTGGTAAACTGTGACAAAAGGGACACAAACCAATGGGAACACTAATTAACAAAATAACACTCCCACACACACAATGAAATCCCTCCTCTCTATCCTGGAGATAATTGGCTTAAGGCACTGCAGTAAACTCAATTATCTCCAGGCACAGAAAATATCTCCATTTTACACTAACAGTAAAATACATAAAAATACATAATTTCTATTATATCACACAGAACCCCCACATTTAACCTATCCCCAGATAGCTCGCATCTGAGCGCCCAATATAGGTGAACAGCGCTCAGATCCCACGAACAGAGAAAATTTGCCATGGGGTTAAAGTTTTGCAAGGGCTGATGAGAGATTGAGGAGGGACAAAGCAGCCAGTTTAAACTGGTCTGGCAGTGTCCCTGGGACAACACCTTGATGGAGAACAATGGGATAGGTATTAAAGGGGGAGGGGAAGGGGCACATTCTCCCATGGAATCAAAGGGGCAGAAACAGTCTTTTAAAAGTCTCAATATGCCCACATATAGTTTTTAAAGGGCCATACACCCCAGGGCCATAGTCATGAGGCAGGAGGCTGGCAATCAGGCTCCTCCAAAAGCCAGGGGCAAAGGGCATTTGGTCCCATAAAAACCCAGTGACAAAAAGCAGTTTGTCACAGTTTCACACACAGTAAATATTTACATACACAATAAAAAGTTTTAAACAGAAATATAATGCTCGTGATATCTGAGAAATGTTCACAGTTTCACTCACCGATCATAGAGAAGAGATCAGAATGATACACCGAACCCTCCTTGTTGTTTTTTTCACTCAAGTGTGGGCGATTAAGTATAAAACATACAGTCAAACCAAAATATGCCCCAAATGTATGAATAGTCATGGATCCACCTGCATCAATCACCTGTAAGAGAACATGCAGTGACACGTGATTGATTATTGCCCTACAAACCAGATTAATTCATTAATGAATGAATGCAGTTTTGGCTCACATTACAAGACAGTTTGCTTTCCATAATCTCTAGTCACCAGAACCACTAGAGCTTAACCCCTTAATGACACATGACATGTGTGACATGTCATGATTCCCTTTTATTCCAGAAGTTTGGTCCTTAAGGGGTTAATGGTGGTGGCGTCTACAGTTTTTCCCAGTAGTGTTAGCACTGTGAACACTGCCTTTTCAGAGAAATGGCAATGTTTATATTGCTCCCTATTAACACATCTCGTGGCAGTCACTCAAAAAGCCATTAGAGGTGCTTCCTAGTCCAGACCTGCACAGTGTGCAACACCAAGGCCAGCGTCTCCATGAGATGCTTAGTGGTGCAGTGACCCGTTTTCCTGCGAATGTGCAACAGCCTTCCAATGTTTCCAATGGGTAGTCCAAAACCATAGTGTTAGGAATACCTTTAAATCACTTCACCAGGAAATGCAATATATACTATTTTAAAATTGAGAAATATTTTAAGCGTTCCATGATTGTATTTGTTCCATAAAGAGATTATTAATGGCTGTACCATGAGTTCAATTGCGCGCTCCTGTGTGTCATGACCCATCACAGAACAATTATCATGGCAGTGTATATATTACAGGAACATAATAAGAATGTATGAGGTTCAGCAAGCACTAATTATTTCCTCACACTGTTTTAATGCATGATGGGCTTCATAAATCCTCCTCCAACCAGGAAGTGGCACCAGGCAGACAATATTAAATTAAAGGAACACTATAGTCACCTAAATTACTTTAGCTAAATAAAGCAGTTTTAGTGTATAGATTATTCCCCTGCAATTTCACTGCTCAATTCACTGTCATTTAGGAGTTCAATCACTTTGTTTCTGTTGATGCAGCCCTAGCCACACCTCCCCTGGCTATGATTGACAGAGCCTGCATGAAAAAAAAACTGGTTTCACTTTCAAACAGATGTAATTTACCTTAAATAATTGTATCTCAATATCTAAATTGAGCTTTAATCACATACAGGAGGCTCTTGCAGGGTCTAGCAAGCTAGTAACATAGCAGGGGATAAGAAAATCTTAATTAAACAGAACTTGCAATAAAGAAAGCCTAAATAGGGCTCTCTTTACAGGAAGTGTTTATGGAAGGCTGTGCAAGTCACATGCAGGGAGGTGTGACTAGGGTTCATAAACAAAGGGATTTAACTCCTAAATGGCAGAGGATTGAGCAGTGAGGCTGCAGGGGCATGTTCTATACACCAAAACTGCTTCATTAAGCTAAAGTTGTTCAGGTGACTATAGTGTCCCTTTAATACTACAAGCCCCATAACCATTGCAGCTTCCACTAGCTCTCCAAGCTAGGTTCTGCAGTGCAGGGCTTAGCTCAATGACTAAGAGCAACTGGCCGATGTGGAGGTGGGAAGCGGAGCTCAGCTATGAAGGGCTTAGCTCAATGTCTAAGAGAGGTTGGATGATATGGAGCTAGGGAGTGTAGTTGGCTGTGCATGGCTTACCTCAATGGCTGAGAACGATTGGCTGATGTGGAGGCAGGGAGTGAAGCTTTGCTATGCAGGGACTTAGAGGACCCCAGGTAAGAAGTCATGACATTAAAACATTATTTAAAAACTTATAATGGAAGTGTGTCTAGGCACTCCTGGCAGGATAACCACTAAAGCAATCATGGGGAGGGAGTGCTAATAGGGTTGGATTTAAACATTTTGTTTTAAAAGACGGCCTTATACTAAATGGAGAGAGGTAACGAGAGCTTGGAGGGAGGCGAGGAGTGGACTTTGAAACTTGCCTGCAAGGGTAGAAGTTGATTACATCTCCATGCAGTGTGCACTGACAACAGACGTTTTGCACATAAGTGATCATGGTGGTTGGAGTAACCCTTTAAGGAATTATATTAAAAAGTAGGAATCCCATTTACTGTATCTTTACTTGTTATATGATTTATGTAAAACATTTTCAAGTTCAAACTTGAATTGCATTTCACCATCATGCAATTATGAAATAATTTGTAATTTGGGGTTTGGCATAAAAGTCTCACCTACATACGAGTATAAAGAATGAGTATCCCTACCCATATTAAGAAGCTACTTGATGCAACATTTTAATTAATTAAAATGTCTGTTGGTAATACCAAAATAAAAAATTGGTTACTCCCCATGTAGCTACGGCAACATGTTAATTATACTGATAGGCTTAATTTTATTCATTAACGGGCATGAACTGTCTAATGTTAAAATGTATCCTGGGTCATTTAAGGACAGCTTACACTCCTGTTTCATAAAACATTAATTATATCTATCTACTTTCTACTCAGATTGCATTGTATGGCAGTGTATAAAGCTTGTTCTGGAGTACTAACAAAATCAACCAACCAGGATCTAGACAGCTAGGGAACACTTCATAGACCAACCCCCCCCCCCCCCCCCCCAAAAAAAAAAAAAACGGGAGGGACACTCTAGGCACTTTATCTCTTTATCTGCTTCATCTAATTGAGATAGAGTCCAGAGTCCCCTGGTGCCATCTTTCTGTTGAGTGTTGATTTGTTTTTGAATGGTTTAATACTAAACAAGAGATCCCAGCAGCCCATCCCCTCTGTAATGCTCTGGCTAATGAGGAAGCATTAGCCCAAGCAGCAATGGGCAGCAATGATTGGTTGAAAGTGGCAGATGAAGGCGTTTAGCCTATCACAGTTTGA
Organism: Pelobates fuscus; assembly: GCF_036172605.1. Taxonomy (NCBI): domain Eukaryota; kingdom Metazoa; phylum Chordata; class Amphibia; order Anura; family Pelobatidae; genus Pelobates; species Pelobates fuscus. The sequence goes on along the minus strand of NC_086319.1, from coordinate 316,643,599 downwards.
ATTTGACCGATGTTGTTTGCACATTTTATGGGTTGACAATATTTGGAAACCCTTCTGGACCAGAGATAGGCAAATTGTCATCAGAACGGTCATTGCACATTAGAACAAAATATAACTCATGATCTTAATGAGCCTTTTTCCTGTTCCTATTAGAAACATTTAAAGTAAAATCTTACTTGGAGCTGGTTTAGGAGGACATATTCATTAACTGAAAAGAGCGTGACTTGAAACAAGGTCATGATCATCACTTGAGCAGGGCTCACTTTGCCCAGAACTCCCCCGAAGGCGATGCAAACTGAACCCACGCAGAAGTCAGCATTGATAAGGCTGTAAGAGATAAAACCAACAATGGATAAAATGGTGAACATTAATGTGAAAGAAGGGAGATGGTTTATTAAAGAAACGCTAGAGGAACTGTATATGCTTGATCTCATTGAAGTGGTTATATTGTCTGGAGCCATACTTTCATTGGGTAGTAAATATTTTTTATGTTTTTATGTTTTAGTGTTAAACAAGAGTCTCCATCCCCTCTGTGCTGTTTGGGCTAAAAAGAAAGTATTAACCTGAGCAGCAATGGGCAGCTGTGATTGGCTGAGAGTGTCATTTGCCATTATGAATGGGTATGACTACAAGGAATCTCTCTCTTAGCCATACATCCAGTATAAACTGGGCTATAGGTGGCCAGGGTCCCTTATAAAGTGTTAAACTGCTCTAAAACGGTTTAACAGTGAATGAAGGGACAGTGTCAGGGGTCTCCAGGCACTATAATGAATTCAGAGATAAAATGGTTATAGTGTCCCTTTAAGAATTAAACTTATTCACAAAAGGAGAGTGCAAAGTTAGTTGTTATGGCCAATGGCCGAGTAGTATTAAAGATTTTATAAAATTTGCTCACAATTTGATTATAATCTGGACAGCTGAGAAAAGACATGACCATGCCCAATGAAAGCTACGTTCGTCAAGAATTCTACTTTGTTACCACATGTTTTATTTTGTTACTACTGTCATACGTGTTTATTAAGTTGTAAGCTCCGTGCTTATTCATTCATTCATCTAACACAGCTTACTTTTGAATTATATAACACTCAGCAGTGGAAAGGATTAATAATCAAAATGCTCAGAACTAAAAAAGAAAATACCACAAAAAAACCCTAATCTAAATGACTATTGTGATGTACTGAAAGAAGAATGCTAGTTTAATAAATACCACTCTATTTTAGAAATGATAAAATGCTTAGAAACAGGACTTTGGTCATTATTTCAGAAAAGACTACTCATGTGCAAATAACGGTATAAGAATTTCAAACTGGGACTACAGTTTTCTTTAATCACTGCACTATTGATTTTTAGGTGTTTTTTTAATTTATTTATAACTTTTGTAGGGATAGTTTTTCATCTGCATTTAGACCAGATTATCTGGTCCCTTGTTCTCTGTGGACCCTGTGTTAATTCTCTCTCCCTAACCTTGTTTATCTACCTTCCCGTCAGTCGGACACTAGGGGAACTGGAACTTAGATGCAAGTTAGTACTCCAGTTATGGATCCCTTGGGCACAGTTTAGTAGATCTCCATTTTTTTCAAGTTATAATTTTTTTTGCATATCCCTTTTCATCCTTAGATTGATTAAAGGTAGGGCCCCCCCTTCCTAATTTCTTATACCAGTGGAGCTCTCCTGATGTTAGTTTCCCATTGTGGGACTCTATACATCACTTTCTCCTATTTCCTGGGTATTTTATGTTTGATTTTGATTTTAATGTTTGGTCACTGAGGACGTTTTCAGAGACGAGGATTTAAATAAAAAAGCCATTTCTTGCCCCTGTAACTTGCAGGAATCACTTGTTTCCACTCAGCAGACCAGCCTTTGCAGCAAACAAATTGGGAAAGGACATGGAAGGAAATTGGGCCCTCCAAATGTCATGTTAGCCTCCCATTGGGCACAAAAACATCTAAATATCTTGTGAGGGCAATCCTATTTGGCACAATTTAATTTACTTTAATTGTATTACATTTTGTTATGTCAGTTTTTGTATTAGGAACAGCTGATTTCCTGTATATATTTGGTATATTAAGCTCTTAATATGATTGCATCCTCAGGCAAGTTCACCATATATGCCACGTGCCACAGTACCCAGCATTCCACATCCACTCCAACATCTATGCAAAGTGCTTGGGTATATGTTGGCCAATCTGGAAGGCACAAGATACACCTATAGATACAAATTGTGGGGTTTTCTAGATGATTGGCACAATAAGTGGTCACGGAAGAAAATTCTAAATATTGTACCAGCTTGCCAAATTAAAGATAACAGAAAGCTCACTTTCTCACTGTAACATGACATTGATTTTAGATCTATCGGTCAAAGTTAGGTAGTAGTAGCATTCTTCTCTGTATGCTTTCTCCATGCTTATTGCCAGGTGCAAAGGACAGAGTTTATAACAGTGATTGAGAGGGTGCAAGATGGAGGCACCCAATTGTAGGTTAAAGAGGTGTCGATTTCTACATTTAGTTTTCTTTTTCTCACAATACAAATGTGTAATTGTTAATTATAGGGATAAATTAGCATCATGTTAAAAATTCTGAGCAGTGACAATTCCCCCTTAAAGTTACACCTCCCAAGTGTGCAAAGACTGCACAGCATGTGACTAAAAGATTCCAAACGAGATCAAACAGACATTGTCCTCTCCTTAGTGAGTCATTTCAAGAGAGATTAAAATCAGTCAGTGCCAGCACCTAAAACAAGCAGATTAACCAGTTAAACAGCATTGGGTTGGACTGTCTGTTACCTATTATTCATAATAAATCTAAAGGCTAAGCACAAAAATTAAGAAACTGTAATAAAATAAAATCTCACACCCTAGCATAATCTATAGTAAGGTAAATAACAAAACAAATTAATATCACTAAGAAAGTCCAAGAGCTGAGGGAGTAAATTTGCAAAAAGATATCACAACGTATAAAGCATTATTTAACAATGAATGCAAGTTGTACATACAATACATTTTTGACATTTAAAACAGAAAGGGCTTGCCATGCATACATACACCACACTCAGAAATATTCACACCCCTTCCTTTGTTCACATTCTATGTTGCAGCCTTATGCTACAATTGTTTCTTTTTTTTTTTTTTCAAATCAAACTACACTCAATACCCCATAATGAAAAATAAAAAATAAGGATTTATTTTCTGGTTATGGTTCAACAAGCTTTGCACACCTGTATTTGTCTCATTTCTGCCATTCATCTCGAGGTCTTCTCAAGCTCTGTCAACTCGGATGGGAACGGTCGGTGTACAGACATTTTCAGGTCTCTATAGAGATGTTAGATTGTGTTCAAGTCCAGGCTCTAACTGGGCCACTTAAGGACATTCACAGAGTTGTCCATAAGTAATTCTAGTGTAGTCTTGTCTGCGTGCTTAGGGTCATTGTCCTGTTGAAAGGTGAACCTTTGTCCCAGTCTAAGGTCTTGAATGTTCCAGGCCAGGATTTCGGGACATCTCTGTATTTTGCTGCGGTCAGCTTTCCCTGACTCTGACTTGTCTCCCAGTCCCTGAGTCTCAAAAATACCCCCAAAGCATGATGCTACCACCACCATGGAATGGTATTCTGGTTCTGTTTGGCCAGTTTGCCATTAAGGCCAGATAGGTTTGTTGTTGTCGTAACAGCTGTCCTTCGCACCTTTCTGTAATTACCACACATGATTTATGGGGCTCACCCTTTGATCTCATTGGGTCACCTCTTGTATGAAGGCCCTTCTCCACTAATTGCTCAGTTTAGCCAGATGGCCAGCTCTAAGAAGAGTCCTAGTTGTTCCAAACTTTTTTTTATTTAAGAATTATGGAGGCCACTGTGCTCTTGGGAACCTTCAACACAGCCAAAACTTTTTTGTAGCCTTCACCAGATATGTGCCTTGACACAGTCCTATCTCTGCACCTCATAGGGAATTATTTTAACGGCATGTCTTAGTTTTTGCTCTGAGATACATTAAGAGTTGTGATACATTTTATAGACAGGTTTGTGCCATGTCCAATCCATTGAAAACGACACAGGTGCGCTCCATAAAACATTTAGTAACATCTCAAAGATGATGCAGAAAAATGGGACACATCTAAGCTAAATTTCAAGTATTATGACAAAGGATCCGAATACTTATGTCAATGTGATATTTCAGTTTTTTATTTTTAATACATTTGCAAAGTTTTATAAAAAACTGTCTTGCTTTGTCATTATAGGGTACTGAGTGTAGATTGGAAAAAAAATAATTGAAACAATTGTAGCATAAGGCTGCAACATCAAACAGATGTGAAGAAGTTAATGGGTCTGAATACTTTATACATATACAATCTATGAAGAAGGGGTAAAGACACCCAAAGGGGGTATAAATTCAGGGATAAGATGCATGTGCTGAAATAAGCAAGCAAAAGTGGCGAGTGGAAGAACCCAACAGTGGCAGGAGAGAGAGCGAGCTGGGCTATGGAAGTGGGCAGTGAAATGAGATAAATGTCACCCAGGAGGATTGTATGCTTTTTTTTTTTAAACAGGTGTGTTTTCAGTGACTTCTTGAAGGACTGGGGGCTAGGAGAAAGTCTGATGGCATGGGGCAGAGAATTTCAAAGGCAAGGGCCCGTCCTCGAAAATATTCTCCAGATGAGACTTTGCAGTATGGGAATGAGCAGATGTTAGGAGAAGTTAATTTGCAGAGCAAAGTGAATGAAAATGGGTGTGCTTGTGAAGTAAAGAGGAAATGTAGTGAATAGTGGAGTTAGTGAAGGCTTTAGCTCATATCATGTTGTCAAACTCCTTCTCTTTACCATAGTCTTTTACTTTTATAATATAAAAGATCTGAAAATGTGTCATTTTATTAATTTTTATGACTCAAAATTTCAAAAGGAATTTGATAGTCTAATTAAAATCAATACACCACTAGGAATGGTTAATGGTGTATTGATTATTGATCACTCAATTCCATGCTAAAAGCAGATATTGATAAAACAAAGGGTTGTTAGTGTCCTTGATTATTTGTTTGAGAACCACTGCAGAGTCTTCTTTGCCAATGCTACATGGTATCCATGCCCTGTCTCCTATTGACTGAGTAATTGTATGGATACATGACTGTCATAAATTTGGTACATAGAATATTCGAAGACGAAATAAACAGCTCTATTGTAGTTATCTATTGTAAAAGTGAGCAAGAATACTTTTAATTTCATCTCTATGGCATGCAATATCCAATGTGTGGGCTCTGGTGCAGCACACAGTGAGCCATGCCATACCTGCAATTCTAGCATTCCCACCTTCCAGAAAAGAGGTGGGGAATCAATAGTGCAGGCTGCCAAGGGCATAGAGCATGGGTATATTATGCCCATGTTGGGGGTAAGCCTACCCCTAAAGAAGGCACCTAGGCTGACTGACATCCTGTTATGTCAAGGCAAACCATGCACAAAGTGCTGGTGCAGTGCTCTGTGCAGGGTCCCCATGTTCCCAGTCCCCTTCTGCATCCTGAAATTAGTCCAAAAGATTTCAAAATAGGAGACACGTCCCCATTCCCAGTTTTGCAGGGAGAATACCCCAAAATGTGGGACAGTCCTGGCACATTCAGACAGTTGGCACCCAAGAATGAGGCTAAAGGAGGTAAAGAATCCCTTTTAGACTTTTTAAAAGAGATTAATGATAATGACATTCCAGTCATTACTCACAAAATCAGTGACCTTAGTCTCAACTTATTAAAATGTGTAAATTTATGTAGACAATAATAGAATAAAATTTATTTTTAAACAAGTAGTTGTGAACAGTTTTATAGATCTTAAAAGTTGCCATTTGAAACCCAGGCTGGAAAGTATACGTAATGGACAATTCCCCAGTATAAGAAGAAACTGTACAGACTTTGAGGAATTTGAACACCAATGATGGGGTTTTAAAAGAACAATAGTTAAGCAATGGATATTATTATTATCGCCATTTATAAAGCTCCGTAGAGCTTTACAATATTATGAGAGGGAGATGTAACTATAAATAGGACAATTACCAGAAAACCTACAGGAAAAATAGGTTGAAGAGGGCACTGCTCAAACGAGCTTACAGGTGGAGTATAAAACACATTGGGACAGGAAATAGAAATCAAATAAAGTGGGAGACAAGCAGAGCTGGAGATGAGAGTAGAGTGCTGCCCTTTAGGAGAGAGCAAGAGACAGGTATGTGAGGTAGAGGTTACTCTGGGAGGCCATAAGCTTTCCTAAAGAGATGGGTTTTATTACTTCTTAAATGATTGAAGACTAGGGGAGAGTCTGATGGCGGTAGACAGGCTATTCTATAGGAAGGGAGCCGCCTGCGAGAGGTCCTGCCAGCGTGAGTTGGCCGTACGGGTGCGAGCAGCGGACAGGAGAAGGTCATGGGCAGATCGGAGAGACCGAGAAGGGGCATACCTATGGATCTGTGAGGAGATATAAGAGGGGCTAGAGTGGTTCAGTGCTTTATGGGTATGGGTTAGCACTTTGAATTGACTCCTATAGGATACAGGAAGCCAAAGTAAGGACTGACAGAGGAGTGAGGTGTGAGAGGACTGACTAGGCAGGCGGAAGCATTCATTACAGACTGTAGAGGGGCAATATGGCTTTTGGGAAGACCAATTAGGAGAGGGTTACAATAATCCATATGGGAAATTACTAGAGCATGGACAAGCTCCTTGGTAGCATCTCTCGTAAGAAAGGGACGGATGCGGGCTATGTTTTTAAGATGGAATCTACAGGATTTGGCAACTGTCACGACTAGTAATGTGGTCCAGCACGCAGAAACTATGTAAACATATACATAAGTAAGAAAAGGAAAATAATAGGAAAGAGCGTAAACCGGTCCTTAGAATGGCCGGACTAATACGCTAGAGACAAAGAATGGTCAAAGGGAAAGCCGAGGTCAAGGAAGCCAGAAAATACTCAATACCGATAAACAAGCCAAGTCAGGGAAACCAGAGATCAGAATAACCAGGGAAACGCCAAGGATCAGGATACCAGGAAATCAGAAACACGAGAATAGCACTTTCAGGAAACCAGGAAACTGAAACCACGACATGGCAAAGTAATGGGGAAAGCTAGGGGTTTAAATACCCCTCTCTAGGCTATGATTGGTCAGAGGGCGACCTCTGACCCCAAAACGTGCGTGTGCGTTGACGTCGTGACGTCACGCACACGTTGGTATAATTCTCGGGGGCGGGGCTGGTAATAGACGCGACCACGCGGTCGGCGCCATCTTGGATCCGGGCGCGATGCCCGGAAGAACTATGTGCGCGGTTCCCGGCTCGCCGACGAGCAGGTAAGCTCGTGTAGTCGGAGCGGTCGTGCCGGTCGGGCACGACCGTGAGGCTCGGCGGGCCGGCGACCGCAACAGTACCCCCCACTCGAAGACCGCGCACCGGGCGGGAAGGACCCGGCTTAAGAGGAAAGCGGTTGTGAAACGACCGGATAAGACGGGGCGCATGGACCCGGTCAGCAGGAACCCAACAACGTTCCTCGGGACCATAACCCTTCCAGTCAACGAGATAGGACAAGACACCTCTGGATAATTTGGAGTCCATGATAGAATGGACTTCGTATTCTTCTTGATCACCCACTACCAAGGGCGGAGGAGGAGTGGATACCCTGGTGTAGCGATTGCAAGTAAGGGGCTTGAGCAGAGACACATGGAAAGTATTCGCTATTCTCATATGAGCCGGTAGTGCCAAAGAATAGGTCACTGGATTAATACGTTGGGTAACTCGAAAGGGACCTATGTACCGAGGGGCAAATTTCATGGATGGGACCTTAAGCTTGATATGTCTCGTGGAGAGCCACACCCTGTCACCTGGAAGATAGACAGGATTAGCGCCCCGTTTCTTGTCAGCTTGGACCTTTGCTCGGAATGAGGCTTTTTGCAGAGCTGAATGGACGGAATCCCAGGTATCATGAATCGATTCTAAACGGGTGTCCAAAGCGGGGATTTCTGTGTCTGAGAATGCAGAAGGTAAAACAGCGGGGTGATAACCCTGATTAACAAAGAATGGACTGTGATTAGAAGATTCATGAGTGGCGTTGTTTCTGGCAAACTCAGCCATGGGTAAGAGCTCATACCAGTTAGATTGATTGGCATTTATAAAGCAACGTAAATAGGCTTCTAAAGACTGATTCGCCCTCTCTGCTGCTCCATTTGTTTGAGGGTGATATGCTGATGAAAAGGAGAGTTCGATGCCCAATTGTTTGCAAAAGGAACGCCAAAACCTAGAAACAAACTGGGTACCTCTGTCAGATACTATGTTTTTGGGTACACCGTGCAGCCGAAAGATCTCTCTCAAGAATATTTGAACAAGATCTTGAGCAGATGGTAATTTCTTAAGTGGGACGAAATGTGCCATCTTCGTGAATCTATCAATAACCATAAGGACTGTATTAAACCCGTTTGAACTGGGTAGATCCACAATAAAATCCATGGCTAAATGGGTCCATGGAGCATTAGGTATGGGCAGTGGTTGTAACAGTCCAGGAGGTGATCTAGGAGGAACTTTAGAAACTGCACATATTTGACATGCCCCAACATAATCTTTGATGTTGTTTCTGAGAGCAGGCCACCAAAATCTCCTGGAGACAGCTGAGAGAGTTTTATGGACTCCAGGATGGCCCGCTGTAAGGTTGTCATGGAACAAATCTAGTATCTTCTTTTGAAACTGAGGTGACACATATAGTTTGTCCGGAGGTTTTCCCACAGGTGCCTGAGTTTGATCTGCTATTATGGCACAGAAGAGTGGAGAAGACACTTCGGAAACAGTAGTGGCAATGAGGCATTCAGCAGGTACAATAGGATATATCTCCTGTTCTGGTACTTCATCTGTCTCAAACTGCCGAGAAAGTGCATCTGCCTTGATGTTTTTAGTACCAGGCCGGTACGTAATTACGAAATTGAATCGGGAGAGAAACAATGACCACCTAGCCTGACGAGAGGACAGTCTCTTAGCGTCCCCAATATAAGCCAAATTCTTATGATCAGTAAAGATCAAAAGTGGCTCTTTGGAACCTTCTAAGAGATGCCTCCATTCCTTAAGGGCAAGTACAATGGCCAAAAGTTCCCTATTCCCTATGTCGTAATTCCTCTCTGCAGGTGTGAGTTTGCGAGAGTAAAATCCACAGGGATGTAAAGGCGTATCAGGACTTTCTCTTTGAGACAGAATGGCTCCAACTCCTGTTTCTGATGCATCCACCTCTAGGATAAATGGTTTGGATGGATCAGGATGGGTCAGGACAGGTGCTGAGGAAAATAAAAATTTTAATTGTTCAAATGCCTCTCTTGCTTCTTTGGGCCAAGATATACAATTTGTTCCTTTTTTTGTTAAATTGGTTATAGGGGAAATCACGGAGGAAAATCCCCTTATGAATTTGCGGTAGTAATTCGCAAAACCTATAAAGCGTTGAGTAGCTTTAAGGCCCTTGGGTAATGGCCACTGTAAGACTGCCTCCAGTTTACGAGGATCCATCTGGAAACCAGACGGAGATATAACGTATCCAAGGAATTGTATCTCCGTTTGGTCAAACTGGCATTTCTCCAGTTTACAGTAAAGGCCGTTTCGTAACAGGGTTTTCAGTACAATTCTCACATGTTCGTGATGTGTCTCTAGGTTTGGGGAATAGATGAGAATGTCGTCCAAATACACTAGAACGAACATGTGAAGGTACTCTCTTAGGACATCGTTAATAAAATCCTGGAATACCGCTGGAGCGTTACATAATCCAAACGGCATAACCAGGTATTCGTAATGTCCCATTCTTGTGTTAAATGCGGTCTTCCATTCGTGACCGTCCTTAATCCTGACTAGATTGTATGCACTTCGGAGATCGAGCTTGGTAAAGACTCGAGCTCCCTTCAATCTGTCAAATAGTTCTGATATAAGGGGAATAGGGTAGGCGTTTTTAATGGTAATCCTATTCAATCCCCTATAATCAATACAAGGGCGTAGGTCTCCTTCTTTTTTAGAGACAAAGAAGAATCCAGCCCCGGAGGACCTACGGATATGACCCTTTCTGAGAGCCTCCTTAATGTATTCTTCTAAACAAAGATTTTCCTGGGGGGACAAGGCATAGATTCCTCCCTTGGGAGGCATAGTCCCTGGTAATAAGTTTATGGTACAGTCATAAGGTCTATGAGGAGGTAACCCTTTTGACTGGACCTTGTTAAATACCTCTTTCAAATCCATATACTGTTGTGGAATTTGTGTGGTCAAGGGAGGTGTAACAGGAACATTAATGGTGCCAATAGGTTGTGGGATTTGTTTAAAGCAGACATCTTTGCATCTCTCACCCCAACTCACAATTTCTCCTTCAATCCAATCCAAACGCGGATTGTGTTTAAGGAGCCAAGGGAAACCGAGTATTATCGGAACTGTAGGTGAAGAGATAACTTGAAAGGTCATTTCTTCAGAATGGAGAACACCCACTGAAACAGTGATTGGCAGAGTTTCGTGTGTGATGAAAGGCTGGGTAAGAGGCCTCCCATCAATGGCCTCGACTGCTATAGGTTTCTCTTTATGTCTTAAGGGCAGGAGATGTTTTGCAGAGAATTCCTTGTCTAGGAAATTCTCTGCTGCCCCAGAGTCAATCATAGCCTCACATGGAATAGTAGTGTTCTCGAAAGATAAGGTTACTTTGATAAGGAAACGGTTCTTAGTCAATTTAGGGGACATATACATCACACCTAAGGTCGGTCCCCGTACGTGCCTTAGGTGTGCAAGGTTTCCGGCCGAACCGGGCATGATGACCTTAGATGCCCTTTCTTGCCACAATACATACATAACCCCTCGTTACGTCTGTGTTGTCTCTCTGCCTCAGTGAGTTTAGCACTACCCAATTGCATGGGTTCTGGTTCTGGAAGAGGCGTCTGGCTACTCACCACTGGGTTAGAGAAACGAGGAGCTATGGACAAATTAGAGCGTCTGTTACGTTGTTTGTTTTTCTCTCTCTCTCTGAGCCGGTTGTCAATGTCTATCATGTAGGCAATAAACTCATTTAGACTAACCGGAAGGTCTCTAGCTGCAGTCTCATCTTGTATATTCTCAGCTAAACCTTCAGAGAAAGCAGCCACCAGACCGCTATTGGTCCAATCAACCTCAGACGCTAATGTCCTGAACTCTATAGCATAATCGGCTACAGAACGACTGCCTTGCTTGATTCGCATAAGGGCTTTGGCAGCGTTCTTCTCCCTGCCTTTGGGTTCAAATGTAGCTTTAAAAGCCGTAAGAAAAGTATTGTAATCACGAGCTACTGCGTCACCACTTTCCCATAAGGGGTTAGCCCAGGTCAAAGCTTTTCCAGATAATTGGTTCATCAGATAGCCTATTTTAGATCTATCTGTTGGGAATGAACCTGGAGAGGCCTCAAAGTGGTATTCAATTTGGTTTAAAAAACCTCTGAATTCCTTAGAATCACCTCCATAGCGTGGGGGCGGTGACAAGGTTATGGATGGTGGTTTATGTGGTACGGGAACCACTACAGGTGGCGGAACCACAGGTGGTACCGGAGGGACCTCTAAATAGGCAGTCCTCTGGAGCAAGGTCTGAAATGCCTGGGCAAATTGGTCTAACCTGTGGTCCATATCCTCCACCCTACTCTCACATGCGATCATATGCTTGCATAGTTCTGCAGGATCCATGGCCATGTCGTAATGTCACGACTAGTAATGTGGTCCAGCACGCAGAAACTATTTAAACATATACATAAGTAAGAAAAGGAAAATAATAGGAAAGAGCGTAAACCGGTCCTTAGAATGGCCGGACTAATACGCTAGAGACAGAGAATGGTCAAAGGGAAAGCCGAGGTCAAGGAAGCCAGAAAATACTCAATACCGATAAACAAGCCAAGTCAGGGAAACCAGAGATCAGAATAACCAGGGAAACGCCAAGGATCAGGATACCAGGAAATCAGAAACACGAGAATAGCACTTTCAGGAAACCAGGAAACTGAAACCACGACATGGCAAAGTAATGGGGAAAGCTAGGGGTTTAAATACCCCTCTCTAGGCTATGATTGGTCAGAGGGCGACCTCTGACCCCAAAACGTGCGTGTGCGTTGACGTCGTGACGTCACGCACACGTTGGTATAATTCTCGGGGGCGGGGCTGGTAATAGACGCGACCACGCGGTCGGCGCCATCTTGGATCCGGGCGCGATGCCCGGAAGAACTATGTGCGCGGTTCCCGGCTCGCCGACGAGCAGGTAAGCTCGTGTAGTCGGAGCGGTCGTGCCGGTCGGGCACGACCGTGAGGCTCGGCGGGCCGGCGACCGCAACAGCAACATATTGGATGTGAGGTTCAAAGGTGAGCCCAGAATCAAGAATGACGCCAAGACAGCACGCTTGCAAGGATGGACTTATGTGGATACCACTAACTTGAAGGGAGAGTGAAAAAGGATGATCAGTATTAGGAGGAGGAAAGACAAGGAGCTCAGTTTTAGAGAGAGGACATCCAGTCAGAGATGAAAGATAGGCAAGCAGTGACACGTTGCAGGATGTCAGGGAAGAGGTCTGGGGAGGAGAGATATGTCTGGTGTCATCAGCGTGGTGTGTTAGTGGTGTGGGATACCATAATGGCTGTTATTGCTAGTGCTCATTAATAAAGACTACATATACCAAATATGTAGCCATATGCTTCCACCTGGTCTGTATTTTATCGACTTGTCTGGTTATGCGGTTGGTGCTGAAATTAGGAATATATTTGCATCACTGCCAGTATATTTTTTGAGTCTGGCAGCCAGCCAGGCAGCTGCCACTGCAGAGAGGGGGAGTCAGGCAGTGTGATGCTTTTGCACTGTGTATGTGCAAGCCATCCTGTCTGTCTGCCTCTCGCACTCCCCTTTTGTCTTGGAAGTTCAGAGGTTGTGACCCATGACTTTACCAAACATGCAGAGAGCACAAGAAGCAGACAGACAGGATGTCTGTGCACATACACAATGCACATGCACAGTGCTGCCTCCCACTAGACAACAGGGAGATCCTGAGGATGCCATATGGGTCCTGGGGTAAGTGCAGGCAATGCTATCTGGATGCAGAGCAAGTGCTGGGGATGCAGTTAACGTGCCTGAGCTAGTTGCTGGGGCAGAGAGATGGCACGGCGCTTCTGGGGGCAGGGAGATGGCACAGAGGTGCTGTGGGCAAAGCAGTGGCACAGTGAGACTGAGGGCAAAAAGATGTCACAGAGAAGCTGGGGCAGAGAGATGGCACAAACAGGCTGGTGGAAATTAGATGGCACTGACATATTGTTTAAGGGAACAGATGGCACTGACAGGTTATTTGGAAGCACACATAACCTATTGACGGGATATACAAATGTTATGCATTTACTGCTCATTGGCATGATATGTCAAGTTTAGGATATTCACTGCCCATTTGTCATGACATACAAGGTTTTTGCATTTAATGCATTAAAGGACCACTCTAGTGCCAGGAAAACATACTCATTTTCCTGGCACTAGAGTGCCCTGAGGGTGCCCCCACCCTCAGGGACCCCCTCCCGCCCGGCTATGGAAAGGGTAAAAGGGGTAAAACTTACCTTTTTCCAGCGCTGGGCGGGGAGCTCTCCTCCTCCTCTCCGCCCCCTCTCACTGTGATTTTCACAGTGAGAATCACGCAAGCGCCTCTAGCGCCTGTCAATGAGACAGCCACTAGAGGATTAGGGGGAAGGCGTAACCAATTTATAAACATAGCAGTTTCTCTGAAACTGCTATGTTTATAAAAAATTGGGTTAACCCTAGCTGGACCTGGCACCCAGACCACTTCATTAAGCTGAAGTGGTCTGGGTGCCTAGAGTGGTCCTTTAATAGCATTACCTTGCTGGAAAATCCTACAGAACTTTTACTAAATGCTTGCTTAATTGGAGAGATCTATCTTATTGATTAATGATATCCAAGTGCATAGAATTTTAATTCTTTATATTTAATTATCTTGTATGTCTATCAACACATCTATTTTGTTTGCATATTTGTGTCTAGCACTGATGTTAACAGGTGGGTTAGTATAATTGCACTATTGGCCACTAAATAGTTTTTGCTCCCCAGGCCACAAGTTATCAGCCCTTTCCTGACATATATTATCCATGAAACGTAAGATCTTTTAGCATCAGTAGTTCCATTTGTTAAGTTTACGATACAAAAGAAATTGCTCTGTGACATGAGTATGTGCCTGAAGCTTAATTTTTAAGCTGTTGACAAACTGTAAGCTATATAAGCAGCAATCATACAGATCTATTGTCAATGTTTGCTATCAATGTAAGGTTTAAATACATGTAACGCCCACAAGAATTTTGTTCAGAATTAAGCAAGTTTCCCAGAGGCTAACAAGAATTCCATTTCCCTTTCAAGTAGTAAAGTATTATTCAACAGTAGTGATGTCGCAAACACAAAATGTCGCGAACCGCCATTGACTTCAATGGGCAGGTGAATTTTAAAACCAACAGGGACTCTTTCTGGCCACAAAAGTGATGGAAAAGTTGTTTCAAGGGGACTACCACCTGGACTGTGGCATGCCGGAGGGGGATCCATGGCAAAACTCCCATGGAAAATTACACAGTTGATGCAGAGTCTGGTTTTAATCCATAAAGGGCAGAAATCACCTAACATTCCTAAATCACAATGGATATGGATTGACACCTGACATATGACATATTGACACCTTGACATATGGATTGACACCTGTCCTCAGAGACCCTGATACACACTGACACAGAGCAGAATAGGGACTATTCCCCCTATATAGGGTCACTTGGCAGATATGGATTGACACCTATCCTAAGGATCCCTGATACACACTGACACAGAGCAGAATAGGGACAATTCCCCCTACATAGGGTTACTTGGCAGATATGGATTGACACCTATCCTAAGGATCCCTGCACTAAAAAAATAATAAAAATAAATTGAAAAAATAAAATAAAATGGTTGCAGCTTCCGAATGAATCTAAAATGGATGCTGTCCAGTAGGTTGGAGGGTCTGCTAGGGAGGGTGTGCTGCTGATTGGCTGGAATGTGTCTGCTGACTGTGAGGTACAGGGTCAAAGTTTACTCAATGATAAAGAATAGGGGGTGGACCGAACATTGCATGTGTTCGCCCGCGGTGGTGAACGCGAACATGCTATGTTCGCCAGGAACTATTTGCCAGCGAACCGTTCGGGACATCACTATTGAACAGTATAGTGTCTCGTGACACTATGACATTTCTGGATCACACCCCGTTTTGCTAAAGTATCAAGTAGAGGTTATTTTAGGTATTTTAAGTAAGCAACAACAAGCGATACTTGACAACTAATCAGCACCATGACGAATTTGACCATTTCCATGATATATAGAAGTTTTAAGATTCACAAGGCCCAATTCTGAGCAATTTGCTATATTTTGGGTTAAAGGACCAACTTGTTTTCCTGGCACTATAGGGTCTTTAGTATCCCCCCCCCCTCCCTACCCCCCGCCACCCTCAGGGTCCCACTCCCGCTGGGTTGAAGTGGTTAAAACCCCTTCAGCCACTTACCTTTCTCCAGCGCCGGGCTCCCTCGGCGCTGGTGAATTCTCCTCCCTCTGTCGACATCCGCTCCGAATGCGCATTCAAACCGCCCATAGGAAAGCATTTCTCAATGCTTTCCTATGGACGTCCAGCGTCTTCTCACTGTGATTTTCACTAGAGGGACCTGGCACCCAGACCACTTAATTGAGCTGAAGTGGTCTGGGTGCCTATAGTGGTCCTTTAACCCCTTAAGGACTAAACTTCTGGAATAAAAGGGAATCATGACATGTCACACAAGTGTCCTTAACCCCTTAAGGACCAAACTTCTGGAATAAAAGGGAATCATGACATGTCACATATGTCATGTGTCCTTAAGGGGTTAAGTAATTTTACTGAAACACTGGGTGAAATTCACCTGTAACTATATACTGATTTTTAAAAAGACATACAAGGCTTATATTGAATATCTATCTATCTTGATTTTTTTAACCGCACTGGGTGGTAGTGTATTCCTCATTTTCGACTCCTCTACCAGACATTTGGAAGGGTCCTGCGCAGTATCTTAGCAGTTCATAGAAGTGCATTATTTCGGACAGAGATCTCATGTCCTACCTGGAAGCTTCTGAAACCACTACTAACCTGGGGGTTACAGCCCTGAGTTTTCCTATCACAACTGGGACTACCACTACCGTCACTTTCCGTATCCTTTCTAGCTACACACACATTAATATTTTGTCTAAAATAATTGTAAAGCATCTGGTGCAACTAAAGACAAATCCTTCAAAGTAAATACATTAAGTTGTCCTGATTTGGGGATTTGGGGACCTCAAATGTACTATAAGATTTACTTCCGTATATCTTTCTATGTATTACTACAGAGAATATATTATTGTTTATTTTCTTTTTTAAATGTTTGGAATTCTGGGATATTGCCCTTATCAGCAGTCATGGACCCAAAGTGGCCCCTAAAATGATATACATTTTGATGTGTACACCCCCCAATGTGTTTACTTAAGGGCAAATCTGTCTTTCTCGCACACAGCATTGCATTCACGCTGTGAACTCTGTAAGCCTCATGTGTGCTGTACTAGAAAATGTAAATTATTTGTGTTCAGCTACACCCGTAGAACAGCAATACATAGTTCTGACTGGTTTTTGTTGTTGTTACAGAATTAGAACGTACCATATCAGTTTTCAAAAATAAAGATATTGTAAAATTCCAAAATAATTTTCTTTGACAATCTCCTATTTAAAAAGAAAAAAGTCCAGTTTTATGTGACCATGTTTCCACAAATTTTGCTGCAAATGAAAGTAATGGATTTTTCCTGCACATGCTGCATTGTATACCCCACAGACTTCTAATGTGTTTTATTTGAGGTTACAGAGGTGGATTATGGGTACGCATATGATAGTTTTCAAACTTTACTTTTACATTTAAAGGCTTAGGGTTGGAAGGACTGATAAGCGCATCCCTCCCAAATGTACCTGTTTAGGAGGAACAGGTCTTTTTTTGGGCCAAAATCCTTCTGTCCCAATTTTCTATCCTATTGTCCCTCTTTTCTAGCAGCTCCATATTGTCGGTGTCTTAGTGTATAACAGAGCTCTGCAGCAATAATACTCCCAGTAATGTGTCTTTGAACTAGAATAAATGTGTTCAGAAATCAGTCTGTGTAAATAAGATACAGTGTTCTTGTTTAGAGCTAGGTCAGGGATAGGCAACCTTCGGCTCTCCAGATGTTGTGGACTACATCCCCCATAATGCTCTTACACACATAATGCTGGCAAAGCATCATGGGAGGTGTAGTCCAAAACATCTGGAGAGCCGAAGGTTCCCCACCCCTGAGCTAGGTGAAAGTAGCTCCAGATCGATAAGGTCCAGAGTGTTCATTTTGTTGACTAACAATTTCAGTCAAATTGTAGTCGACTAAAATGTTTGAGATTTAGTCGACTAAAACTAAAACAATTCAGATGACTAAAACTAAAATGGCATTTTAGTCAAAAGACTGTGACTAAAACTAAATTGAAATTTGCAGCCCAAATTAATGCTGGATGATAATCCTACAATTTCAGTCAGAGCACTGTCATAACAATTAGATGTCCTAGTGATGGGCTCCATACTGCAGTAAGGCCCGTCCTGTTCTAGATTCAAACCGCTCTGTTAAGTCCAGTAGTGAGTGACTAGTGTTAGCTGCTTCTATGATTATCTATTTATGATTCTAAAAGCTGCAGAATCTTAATTGAGGAACAAATAGTAGTGGCAGCAAGTAACTCCCTGTTGCTACTTGTGCAATTTTGCAGATGGTAAAAAGCTAGTTTACTCCAAAACGTATTCACAATCACTGTAAAAAGTAGCAACAGCCAGTGCCCGGTAAAGTTAACAGCAGAATATATTTGAGCTGGATGGAAATTGTCCTTTATTTGCCAGCTGTACCCCCTTATGCCCCAGTATTTTGAATTATGAAAATTACATTTTGTGTTAATGGGAATGGGAAGTGTAAAATATATTTTTTTAATCCCTGGAATGTGGAGAGTTAATTATGTTGAGCATATGCCAAGTTATACCATTACATTATATCTAATTGAATGTATTGGTACAACAAGTAGACTTTGTTGCTATTAAAACATATAGTAAATCATTAGCTGCACGTTATGAAGACACATTTGGTGTAGTGGAACTCAATGTCAAAATGTCATATGTAATTGGCCACATGTGTTTATGCTCCTGTGAAACAATCAAGGCTCTACTCTAAAATCTTATTAAAGTTATTGATTGAACCAAACTACTGCTTAAGAAGTTAAGTAGTAATCTGTTTTTTGTATCAGCGGAGGCTCGCCCATAAGGGCAGCACCCAACCTTTCTTGCATAAAACAAAACAAAAAAAAACGATTTAATTCTTTTTTTTCTGTTGGATTTTAACCTTTTTTGTGTTAACGTACATCTTTAACCCCTTAAGGACCAAACTTCTGGAATAAAAGGGAATCATGACATATCATGTGTCCTTAAGGGGTCAATAGGTGTCTCTGTTATAAACGTGTCTTCTGTCCCTTTAGATATTAGTACTGCAGTTCCTCCTGGTTATTCCCCTCTGCTGTTGTTTGATAGAGTAAAATTAAAAAAAGCCTAATCAGATTAATCTATATCGTAAATTTCCTACTTCACCATCATTGGCTTCCTGGCAGTCACTATTGTTTCCTAATGAAGTTCATTAGGGTGGCGAATAGGCAAGACAAATATAGCCCTTAGTAGACAGGTTAGGCTTCTTGGATTCGATTAGCTGTTCATACCAGTGGTAGAGTTGTCAAAACTCCACTTCCCCTGGCGCCTGAGGTTTATGTCTGAGTCGCTCTCTCCAGGGCCGGATTAAGAGCACAGTGGGCCTGGTGTTGACAATTATGATGGGCCTAATTACGGAATCTTATCGACCAAAAACACTAAAACAGTCATACCTCCCAAGCATCATGTATCTGATGGAGATGGTGCTGGAGGGAAACTCATAGGATGCAGCGATAAGAAAACACATACTCTATGCTAATCTCTCTCTAATTTATGCTTTCATCTTTCAAGTAAATCCATAACCCCTAATAGTAGTGTCCAGTGAAGCAGGAAGTCAATGGGCGCAGTAAAAGGGTGTGCCCCTGGCGCGAATCACGTGACCACACCTGCCAAAAGGGGTGAACATGCCCAAAAGGGGGGCATGTTTGTCCAAAGAATTGGAAGGTCAGCCTGGCATGAATGCATGTCAGGCTGCCTGCCAATCCTACAGGCTGTCCAACTAAGGGCATACTATGCAGACAGCACCCTGAGCTTGACATAAATGCGTCTAATGATGCGCTCACTCCATGCTTTCTAAGGACTGTCCCCTAGCACTCGCTGGTCCACTAGTCTCCTTACCTTCTTACTAGCAGGCAGAAGTTCCTGGTATATAGTCTGAGACAGAGAAAAGGTGTATGTAGTAAGTGTAAAAGAAAGGGGACATGCCACAGTGTTAGAGAGACCAACGTCTGCATTACCTAAACTAATTTTATTGTCAGTCAATCAACACAAGTTTTGTTCCCATACATCCCTCTTAAGCTTCCAAACTTAAAGGGACACTATAGTCACCAGAACAACTACAGTTTATTGTATTTGTCTGGTAAATCATTCCATTCAGGCATTTTGCAGTAAACACCGTCTTTTCAGAGAAAATAACTCCACTGGCCGCTCCTTAGATGGCTGCTAAAGGTGCTTCCTGGGGCAGTACTGCCTAGTGTGCAGCACTGCCATTCAGTGTCTCCACCCTCTGGATGCAAACACTGAACTTTCCTCATAGAGATGCATTGATTCAATTTATCTTTATGAGGAGATGCTGATTGGCCAGGGCTATGTTGGACTTGTGCTGGCTCTGCCCCTGATCTGCCGAGTTGACAGTCTCAGCCAATCCTATGGGGAAGTATTGTAATTTGCTCAGACCACCACTTATGATGATGTCAGCAGACAGTCAGTAGAGAGGCAGAGCCAGCAGCTGCAGACTTGAATACAAGTAATATCTTACTATATTTAGGGAGGCAAGAAGGGGCCAGGGTGGTGGTTTTAACATAATAGGGTCAGAAATACATGATTGTGTTCCTGACCCTATAGTGCTCCTTTAAGCAAGAGTATGTGAAGAGTAGTTTAGGTTGCCACCTTTCTTGGAAAAAAATACCAGCCTTAATAATTTGTTTAATTAATTAGTTATGCGTGACATCACATGATGTAAATCACAAGGAGTGACATCAAAGAAAATTCTGTAAAATCACCAACAAACTACTCACAGTTTGATTCTGCTGTATAGATGGATTGCTCCCAGTGTCTCGCAAGTCACCCAGTGTCTCAGTGTCCCTATGTATCACAGTGTCAGTGTCCCCATGTTGCCCAGTCCCCTAGTCTCCAAGTGTCTCCAAGTGTCTCAGTGTCCCCATTTCTCCCAGTGAAACACGGGGACACTGAGAGACCCAGGGACACTGGGAGACATGGGAGACCCGGGAGACATGGGAGACATGGGAGACATGGGAGACATGGGAGACATGGGAGACATGGGAGACATGGGAGACATGGGGACACTGGGAGACATGGGGACACTGGGAGACATGGGGACACTGATACATTTTGGGGAAATGGGAGAAATGGGGACACTGAGACACTAGGGACACAGACACTGGGAGACATGGGGACACTGAAACATTTGGGGACACTACGACACTAGGGACACAGAGACATGGGAACACTGGGAGACTAGGGGACCCTGGGGACACTGGCTGGGAGACAGACACTTGGGGACACTGGGAGACTAGGGGACCCTGGGGACACTGGCTGGGAGACAGACACTTGGGGACACTGGGAGACATGGGGACAGTTGTGGACATAGACATGGGGACACTGGGACATATAGGGACACTGGGAGACATGGGGACACTAGGCACACTGAGACACACATACACATTTGGGGACACAGACACTAGGGACACAGAGGCATGGGAACACAGACACTAGGAGACTAGGGGACACTGGCTGGGAGACAGACACTTGGGGACACTGGGAGACATGGGGACAGTTGTGGACATAGACATGTGGACACAGGGACATATAGGGACACACATACACATTTGGGGACACATGGTCACTAGGCACACTGAGAGACATGGGACACAGACACTGGGAGTCTTGGGGACACAGACACTAGGGACACTGGCTGGGGGACATGGGGACACTGGGAGACATGGCGAGACCCAGCCATGTCTCAGTGTCTCCCAATGTCCCTATGTCTCACAGTGTCCCCATGTGTCTCAGCATCCCCATGTTTTCCAGTGTCCCCAAGTGTCTCAGTGTTCCCAGGTCTCCCAGTGTCTGTGTCCCCATGTGTCCTTGTGTCTCAGTGTCCCCTAGTGCCTGTGTCCCCATGTGTCCCCTAGTGTCTGTGTCCCCTAGTGTCTGTGTCCCCATATGTCCGCTAGTGTCACCTAGTGTCTCAGTGTCCCCATGTTTTCCAGTGTCCCCAAGTGTCTCAGTGATCCCAGGCCTCCCAGTGTATGTGTCCCCATGTGTCTGTGTCCCCTAGTGTCTCAGTGTCCCCATGTGTCCCTGCTGCCTTCCCCCCCCATCCCTCACTTACCTGAGCTGTAGAGCTGCTGTCTGGACTCTGTGCTGTGTTGCTGCTCCCCCATGGATCAGTGAGTAGTAGAGAGAGGCAGGGATATGCTGTAACTTTCTATCTCTGCCTCTCTCCACACACAGTGACCCTACTGGCCGGTGCTGGTATTGCAGCGTATTTGTATTGCCGGTATTACTTATTACTGCAATACCGGCACGGCCAGGCAGCCTCAAATACCGGCTGTGCCAGTAAAATACCAGTCAGGTGGCAAACCTAAGAGAAGTGTGTAAAAAATATTTTTTTAATGGGCCTGAGCTCCATCAGCCCCTATGTTAATCCAGCCCTGGCTCTCTCCTTCAATCCCAGCTCCTTCCCTCCCAGCTCCCCAGCACAGCTACAGCACCAGCTCCTTCCCTCCTAGATCCCCAGCACAGCTAAAGCACCAGCTTCTTCCGTCCCAGGCTAACCAGCACTACTACAGCACCAGCTCCTTCCCGCCCAGCTCCCCAGCACTGCTACAGCATCAGCCCCTTCCCTCCCAGCACAGCTATAGCACCAGCTCCTTCCCACCCAGCTCCCCAGCACTGCTACAGCACCAGCCACTTCCCTTCCAGCTCCCCAGCACTGCTACAGCACCAGCCCCTTCCCTCCCAGCACAGCTACAGCACCAGGTCCTTCCCGCCCAGCTCCCCAGCACAGCTACAGCACCAGCCCCTTCCCTCCCAGCACAGCTACAGCACCAGCTCCTTCCGTCCCAGCACAGCTACAGCACCAGCTCCTTACGTCCCAGCACAGCTACAGCACCAGCTCCTTCCGTCACAGCACAGCTACAGCACCAGCTCCCCTGAATGTAAGGCTAATTAAGGCGGGCAGCACTTCACACATTGGGTGCTTGCCATAATTAGATCTACATGCAAAATAAATAACTGTTCAGACACTCCAGGATAACAAAACATTGCAGCTTTATTGGGGCAAAAACAGCAACGTTTGACCCTACCGGGTTTTTATCAAGCTTGAGGAGCTTTATAAAGACCAGTTCGGTTGAAACATTGCTGTTTTTGCCCCACTAAAACTGCTATTTTTGTGATCCCAGAGTTCCTGAACCGTTATTTATCTGCATATCTTGGAAGGGGGGCCTGGCCAGCACATTGGTTACTTGGTGAGTGCGGTGTCCAGTATGTCTCTATAATTAGATCTATAGGCAGTAGGCTGGTGAATACCAAGAGGCAGACCAGCGGCAGGCACCTCATGTTACAGCCATGCCTGTCACCATTAAAGGGGACCGAAATGGAGGGTGGCCAGCAGGACACAAAGATTCCCTCCTTCTGGCTCGCTTCCTTATAATACAGACAGCGGTGCATTGTCTCCGAGCTCCCCCCCCCCCCCCCCATATTGTGAAGCCAGGCACTGTTCTGACACTAGTACCTTCCATTTGGCTCCCCCAGGTCCTTACTCTGTTAGACAGGCACCGCACAGTCGTACCTGCCACTTGGCCCTCCACCTACCCACTAATGTAAGGCAAGTGCCCAGTGTTGCAAGTGGTGCCTGCCTTTCTTCAGCTTAAAATGCCTTTCAGACGCTGCCCTGAGCCCAGCACCCCTGTCACATAGTGACAGGCTGCTAATTTATTTTATTTCTCTTTTTTTTGCTAGAGAAATTCTAATACTTTACAATATCTTGTGCCTAAATTCTGAATTACATTTGTAATTTGAATTTAGTCTCAAAAAACGTATTTAACCCAATAATAGTAACCTGTCTATATGGTTTATTCCCTAAACCGACTTGAAATGTCACCAGTTGCCACTGTTTTTTTTTTTTTTATCATAATGTGTGCCAGGATAGTCAGGATAACAAGCTATGCATTGTTCTATAAAGGTTTTAGGAATGAAAAATATGTAATAAAATTACACAGTAACTTGTATTGTAAAATTTGAGCACTCTCTGTGTTTTATAATTGGAAGTTATTCTCGGACAGAGTTACTTCAAAGGACGCAGGACTTTTCACTGAATTTAAAACTGCATTGGAAACTTTGTAATTGATTATTTTAATATCACAATATTTAAAAAGTTACATTTTGCTGCTTTGAGTGTGTCCTGGGCTCTAGGTGTAATCTCACGCTGAACAAGACCTCTATATGTAATACTTAGTTATTTGTAACAATCTATACAGTGCACACATATTATAAACACACACATGCACAATGAGGTGAAATCTTCAGCCCCCCTCACCCCCAAATTATAAAAAAAAAGTAAAGAGCACACATAGTTATTCACCAGGTAATATGGCCAATTTAATTCAAAATAAAGGTAAAAGACAGGACCTTATGAAAGTCCCATGTGAAGGATTGAAATATTCTGTTACCTTTTTTTAAAGGGACAGTAAAGACATCCAAACCAGTTCAGCTTATTGAAGGGGTCTGGGTGTATATTCCAGGTCCCTTATCCGAGCACGTAATTATTGCAGTTTTTAATTAACTGCAATAATTACATTTATGTGTTATTTTTATTAATATTACATTTCTATAGCGCCAACAAATTCCGTAGCACTTTACAATGGATGGACTAACAAACGTAATTGTAACCAGACAAGTTTGACGCACACAAACAGAGGGGTTGAGGGCCCTGCTCAATGAGCTTACATGCTAGAGGGAGTGGGGTAAAATGAAACAAAAGGTAAAGGAAGTATAAGGGGAGTAGATTGGTAGAATAGTATTCAATGATGACTTAGTGTGGGGTTTTTGACGCCAATAACAGTTTAATTGATATGCTTTTGTGAAAAAGTGAGTTTGTAATGATTTTTTGAAGCAGTGGAGACTGGGTGAGCATCTAACGGAAAAGGGAAGGGAGTTCCACAGGAACGGTGCAGCCATAGAGAAGTCTTGGATATGAGCATCATGGGTGCGAGTATGAACAGAGGATAGACGCAAGTCTTCGGCAGAGCGTAAGGGCCTAGACGGGGCATACTTGTGTATTAGGGAGGATAGTTAGGTGGGAGTAGCATTATGTAGAGATTTGAAAGCAAGAATTTGCGTGTCATCTGCATAGAAGTGATATTGGAAGCCAAAGGACCTGATCTGTTTACTAAGGGAAGCAGTATAGATCTACCAGACAGCTACTAGAGGGACATCCAGGTTTTTAGGAGACTTTTGGTCACCTAACTGACACTGGATGTCCTCACCCTATGCATGAGAACATCCAGTATCACCTGAAACCTCACAGGAAAGCATTGTATAATGCCTTCCTATGAGGCTGTTCTAGTGCGAGCGTGGCCATATGCGCATTAGTTCTCCCCCACCGCCTGACGTCAGCGGGGGAGAAGCGAAGGCGACCCCCAAGCCAGCACTGAGGGACATTGGTGCTGGACTCAGGTAATTGACAGAAGGGGTATTTAACCCCCTCTGCAACATGGGGTGGGAGGGGGGGTGCTATAGTATCAGCAAAACAACTTTGGTTTCCTGGCACTATAGTGTTCCTTTAAAGGAATTGCTGAACTAATGAATACATGAGTGCTCTTTTACTTTGTTCATAGTTTTTTGGGGCTGAAGATTGCACCTGGATGTAGTCTTGTGTTTGTGTGTGTATAGTATGTGTGATATATATCTGCATACATTCCACTTGGCACTTTCCCTTTGTCAGGATCGGGACAGGGATCCAACACGCAGCGTACAAACAGTAGCCAGATACGTATACCGGACCTTAGAATGGCCGGACTAACGTAAGTAGTACTGAGAGAATAGTCAAAGACAAGCCGAGGTCGAGGGTAACAGAAGACAGGAGAGCGAGAGACAAGCCGAATCAAGGATACAGAGGTAAGCAGAGTAGAATAAACAAGCCGGGTCAAAACCAAAGGGGATAAGCAGAACACAAGCACTGAGTGACTAGAACAAGCTAGAACCACGACAGGGCAATGAGCTGACGAGAGAAGCTCCGTTAAATACCCTGTTCCGAAAAGTAACCACGCCTCTGAGGCGTCCTGATTGGTCCTGCAGCACTTGACTGACAGGTCGTTCCGGTAGTGTCCTGACGACTTCCGGACGTGATGCTGTAAAAGGCAGTCACTCCCTCGCGGCCGGCTTTGCACGACCGGATAGACCGCGAGGAAGGAAGCCATCAGACCGTCCGGATGAAGGAACTGCTAAGTCTCTACCTCTTTCGGAGGTAGAGACCACAGGTACCCTGACACCCTTGTTTGTAATTGGATACGGTTTCATGTGTACTGGCAACCTGTTTGACCGGGCTCCTTATTCTATTCCCATTTGCCTAACTTGCTGTGTCATAAATCACTTTCAGGTTCTGTTTACTTTTGTAAAGCATTGAAGACAGTGCTGTCACTGTATCAATAAATAATTAGTATTTTAGGATCAGATTTCAGCATTTTCCACAATAATATCCATGTGGCATAAATGTGTAAATTTAATATACTTAGAATATATTAAAAGACACCACAAACTGCCACTTTTTGTAATTGTATCTCGCAGATAATATTTTTTTTTTAAAATAGAACAAATTAATAATACACTTCCTTTTAAATGTCCTTTTTTTGGCAGTAAGTCCCCAAGAGTTCTGTTCTTCAGTGCTTTCATTTTGGGATTGGACAGGATTGTATGGGATATTCTATACAGCTTATATATAGCACCAATGTATTCTGCGGCACTTTACAATTATAGAATGGAAAAATGGTATAAGTGTCTATTAAAGTAGTTTCAGTTATGACTTTTTTATGACGGAAACTATTGTGACTGAGTCTGTAGTGAATGTAGAGCCTGTAGCGCAACCAATGCACATATTTGTTGAAATGTTACAAGAAAGCATTACCTAAAATACTTTAATGGGCTGTAAATAGACTGTAAATAGGCCTCGATTTCAATATTTTTGCCTAGGCTTTTCAAATAATTGAATATTTTTAGATACACTTTTGAAAAGATTTTTTTCAAAATGTTAAAATATAATTTTATATATATTTATAAAACACACACACACACACACATACTTTTTGGCATCTTGCCTACTAGACAAATACACTAATACGGCTAATCCAATCTACAATATATATGTATATATTGTAGATTGATCAGGTCAGCAACCCACGTCAATCAATAATGTAATATGCCTAATATATATATATATATATAGATAGTCTATATATTGTTAAACACAGACCTGCACACACACTAGTCAAGCCATAAGACTTGCTTTTCCCATAGAAATCTCAAATTTGCAGTGATGTTATTATGGCAAGGGATTCTGGGTGGGCAAATGCAAATTAGTTCAACAAAGAATCACATTTTTGCCTCATTATTCAATTTTAAACATTGATTCCTTGGAGTTTGTGTTTGCTGTATACAACAGCTTTAAAATACAACTCAAGAAGAGATGCCTATAATTTATGTCAAACAAGGTACATTACAGTGTAACTGTCACAAATGATATAACTAGAGATGTTATTTATCTCTCATTATTAGAAGGGATTCAGGGCTAACAAGGAAATGGGGACAAAATTAGACCCGCAGTTTTTTAGGACTCCATTCGAGCCCCAGCCCCTGTTAGCTCCCCAGTTACGCCCTTGATTATATATGTCTCAGGGGCTTTGCCATGGAAATTCCATGAAATTGTAATTTGAGTGAAAAATCACGTGGTCCGCTGATGATATATTGGATTTCTGGTTGGGTGCTACAAGCCACAATATTGTGAACAGATATGTCCTTATACATTGTTTTTGTGTTTACTCACTTTGTTACACCAATGAGTATCTTCCCCTCTTCAAAAGAGTGCAACCAGCCTTGCATCAAAATAGCCCATTGTACTCCAAAGGCAGCCAGCAAAAAGTTAAACCCAACACCACCGAAGCCATATCGCTGCAGAAATGTCATTAGGAAACCAAATCCCACAAAGATCATCACATGGACATCTTGAAAACCTGAAATCGGAAACAAAGAAGAATATTTCAAATGGTAAATTTACGTGCATAAGTGTAACCTAACTGTGGTCGTTTTCTATTGACATCTTAAATGTACAAAAACATTACAAAACACATAACTGCAATGAATAAATTAATGTCACGGGATTCCCGCACCCTTTACATTATAAGTGAAGTAACAACACATTGTTTGCAAGGTTTGAATACCAAAATATTTATAATAGAAAGAGATCACCAATTTCTGGGTCAAATGAAAAATAAGGAACATCTTCAAAGACTAATTTTGTGGCAAAGTTGGGTAATTAGTGTGAACATTCCATTAGTTTCTATGGCGATTGCACCACTTTTAGAACTCTATCCAACATTTGATCTTTCTAAATCCACAGAGCAAAGTCAAAGACGAAGACAGTGCAAATACACAGATATGGATTATCTCGAGTTAAATTATTCATTGCATACTGTAACTTACTAAGGACTTAACTACCTGACTCATTTCTGTAGAAATCAGGTCAGCAACCCACGTCAATCAATAATGTTATATGCCTAATTTTTTTTATTGATTGCCTCAGCAACTTAGACTAATAATATGCAAAGACTTTTGCTCTCTTTTTTTTAGTAAAATATTAATAAATCAATAATTAGATGATGCTACCAATGTAATCACATGGACTCTATGAGTTTTTCGAGTATAGGTTTTATGATCAATCGAGGAGGTACAAACCCAATCAGATGCCATGAACTTGATATTTATGAATGATGACATGTTGGCTGTTTGTGCAGAGGATACGAGCACTGTCTCATCTCATGCTGCAGTCACTTGCAAACACCTACAGGGGTACCATACTTAGTCATCATAATTTGGCAGCCTACTCAACTGCCTGCTGCCTTACTCCTGCAGTACTGGGTCAACAGACATCACAGCACACCTCCTGATATTTTAACCTACAGAATAAGTGTGTGAAGCTGTAGCTCTTCTGCATCCCCTTGCCTGCCTTCATTTGGCCAGTGATGTGAATCAGTTTTGCTGCCCAATGGGAAGGACCCATCTTGAAAGCGGTCGCTTCTGCCTAAAGAACTGACAAGTCATCCTGACATAAATGCACGCCAGGCTGCCTACCAATCAAGCAGGCCAGGCCACCAAGGGCAGGTCATTCAAGGAGCACTGTTTCAGCAATCACTGCATGTTCCTAGTGGCCTGAATATAGCGTGAGACCGTCTAGTGATGCGCTTGTGCTACACTTTTGGCGACAATTCCCTGGGGTCCCCAAAAGAGGGATGACAGGACAGGACCCTAAAATCTGGACTGTCCCCCTAAAATCTGGCAGATGAGAGACTTGGTGTTGCAGCATTTCTTTTTTTTTTTTTAATTCTTTATTTTTGTAGTGCTTTGCAGGATATACACATTAACAGAGACATTGCGCTGGGCATCACGAAAGATTATCTAATAGCGCACATAATATGTCAGCTTCACAGCACTTTTTTCTTTTTGTTTAAAGATTTGCATTTAACATTAGAGTATTCATGCTGGTAAAACGTATGGTCATGTTAGAGAAGATTATTCAGAGGAGTGACATAGTGACAGTGGTGAAACATGACAAATGCAATCATTCTATGATCAAGACTGTAATAGTGCTCTAGCAGTGCTTGTGGGGAAAAGATTAAACATAACCCTGGAAACCTAACTGCTAAACAGCATATTGATAAGATCGCACTAAAAAAAAAAAATATATATAACATAAGAGTATAATATTCGCTTGAACATGGGCTAGTCTAAGCATAGGTATACTTAGCGTTTAATCGATGGACTACGGATAATACCCCCTGTGATCCCCCGTGCGAGCAGACCAAAAAACAAAGTCATACATAAAATAGAGATGCCAGCCGACATACGTGGAAGTTCAGTTGGGGCATAGGAAACGGAGTGAAAATGGGCATTTTGCCTGACTTGGAGTCCAAGTCCCGTTGGGGTCAGCCGATGCCTAGTCAGGGCTGGATGCATGCCCCCAGTGTTGATAGTTGCAGCTGGTGCGAGGCAGCTTAGAGCCCCTGAGCCATGTGGGGGTGTGTTGGCTAGTGAGTATAGTGCCCTCCAATATGTGTGCCGGCTGGGTTCACCTGTCTTGGGCTGTGACAGCTCCCTGTGTGCGTTCTCAGCGCATTCACCTCTCTGAGTGTTGTGCCCCTCCATTTCAGTCACTTTGTCGGGCCGGTCTTGCCCCGTTGAGGCTTGAGTCTTGGTGCAGGTCTTCGATGAGGGTGCCGTGGGGGTCCTCTCTTGGGTATCCCCAGGGCTCCAGGCCCCGTTTTATTTTGCTGCCCACCCTGGTGCTCAGGTGTGGTCCCGAGGTGGTCTCTTGCCGGAGATGAAATGTTGCGGGTACAGGGTTAGGGGGAGCTTCTGCTTCACTCCGTCGGGTGCCTCGTGATGCAGTGCATGCCGTCAGTGGCTTGTGTTTCGGAGTCCGCATGCGAGCCTTCAATTGCTTCCAGAAGGAGGAAAAGATTAGGTTTAGCCGGAGCTCTGTTGTGAGCCATGCATCTTGTGGGTAGGCTGTATGGACGGCATCCGCCATTTTGGGGGCCTTTGTAATGGTAGGTGCGGGTCTCTGTATCGTGGTCGTTTGTCCACCGCTTTGTAGGGGTATACCAGGATAAACCCCGGCCGGTCCAGAGGGCGGGGGACGAGGGCCCAAAGCCTGATTCTTGGCCGGTCGTGGCTGCAGGAAAGCGTCCGTCCCTCCTGCGCCCGCCATGCTTGTAGGCCTCACCATGGGGTGTATGGGGCTTTGTTCGTCGCTTGTTTGGTGTCTACTTATGCACCCCGATGTCCCCGCACTCTGGGTAGCTTTTCTGTCTCGCTTATTAGCCGTGTTGGCCCTTAAAATTTGCTGTAATTGCTTTATTTAGCAGGAGCTGCTATGATTTGTGTCCTTTCTGCTTCGAGGTCAGGCCCCGCCACCCGTATTGCTGCATTTCTCTGTTTATGTTTATCTTTACTTGATCCTCTGAGTACGTTCAAATACACTTATGTAGCTTCTTATAAAGTGTTATTTAAGGGCAGAATTTGTTTTCCAAGTCCTCATATCTTTCTTGACAACATTTTCAAAAATTAACCCAGGACTGAGGGGGACATCAACATAGCCTGCGTTCCTTGGTGACACTTGAGTTCTTGTGAAAGGTATGTCATCCTCGGCTGCCCATTCTCAGGGCGGTGCTAAAATGTGGTTGTCTGGGTAGGAAGGCTTTGCAAATAATCATGGAGCAAAATAAATGTTAATAATGCTATTGCATTTTGCTTTCATTTGCTTTTTTTTCTTGTGTCCCTGTCGGACATTAAAAAAACACACACACAAAAAAAAAACAAGGTTTGAGGGCACAGACTGGAATTCAGGATTAGGTAGCTATGTCATTGGCATGCATGTGCTCTCACAGTACCCATCACAATGGTTGGGGGGAGGGGGGGTCAAGAATTTTGCAACCAATTCTATCTCTAAATGGACACACTAATTAAAAAAACAATTAAACAAACTAACAAATTTAGCAAGCAACTAACTAGTAAATGGAAAATTAAGTAAGATACAACATTACAAATATGAGAGGGGCTACTACCCTTTTGCAGAACTAATTTTACACTTACAGCCTCCAACTTTTTAAAATTGTCCACTTAATTCCACAGCTTGTTCAGATAACTTAAAACGTTCTCAGGAATGACTGTACACATAATGACTAATTGAAGGTCATCTTGCATCTTAATTGTATTTTGCTCTTGCATCTGATAGTGATCAAGCATATTTGGGTTGAGTTAGTTAGATATTAAATCATTAAAAAAATCACTTTATTTGTGACCCTGCTGTTAGGCCAACAGTAACAACATTTATAAAGATACCAAAAAAAAATTTCAGTTGAATAAAGGACTACTACTTATTTTAAAAAGCTAAATAGAGAAAAACTGAACTCTTTGTGATAATTATCATTCACTTACATTTTGCAAACAAATGATAATTTAAAAACTATTTGCCTGCTTGCACACAAGCGGGGCACGCGCGCGCGCACACACACACACACACACACTATAACCCCTTCCATCCCCACGCCCACTGTCACCCCCATATACACACACACACTGTCATGCTAGACATGCTCACAGAAACATACATTCACATTCACATACACAAACACTAACTGCCAAACACACACTCTCAAGCACATACAGGTAGGCAATGCCAGAGACACTCAGAAATACACACAGCCAAATAGAGCCGCCTCTGCTTTTCTGAGTATGGTTATCTCAATGAGCATGTACATGTGAGATTTTAAATCTCCATTATGCCCCCTCCTGCCATGCTCAACATTGAGAAGTCAGCGGCTTCTCACTAAGATGTCCCTCCCCCCCCAATTTCCATATTTTTTACCTCTCACCCACTAGCCATGGTTGGGGACAGGGGGTGTGCTGTCCTCCATCCATTATTTTATTTCAAGGCCCCATCCATGGGAAGGTGTACGATGGTGGGATCATGCCCCCCCCCTGTTATTTTGCAGGCTCTATCCCCATTGGATGAGAACTTTACATTGGCTGCCAAGTTTCTAGTGTTTAGTTACCGTGTGCAGTTGTTGGTTGCTTTTGCTGTTTAGTAGATATGCCCCCACCCAAACCCCCATTATAGTAATATTGTGGGTCATATTGACCCCCATTGGCTCATTTTCCAACATTTGAATGTAATTTTTTTACTATTTGCACACTGACTGCTAATGTTGCAAGCCAGCAAATGGTTTGGATTTTAAGGATTTGGGTAATTTAAACTGTCCTGCAGTATTCTGTCTGGATATATTCCAGACCAAATTCGGGCTTGCTCAGAACCTGGTTCGCAAAATCTGGACATTTTAAAATTGTGTTAACAATATTGGTATGTTGCAGTCTGAATGGCTCAGTACACAGCCTGATGTCAGTACAGGGCCTTTTGGACTTAGTGAATAAACCTGTAAATGTCTACGTTTTCTGCTTACATCTTCATGGCTGTCTCACAGGGTTACTCCCAACGTCATAACCAGTACAATCCCCTGCAGTGGTTATGATGCCAAGAGTATTCCGACACTCAGCCCTGATATCGGCAAACTGTTCACAATGGTTTGCCCTCTTTTTGTTTTGACAATCATTATTTAAGTAGACTTAGATGTATAAACAGAGTACAATAGGTACGAGACAAGATTGAGACAAAGTGACAGCGTGGATATCACATCATGTTTGTTCGGTATAAGTAAATCTACAATCTACTATTATCCATTACAGCATACCATTGTTAACTGAGTAATAAGATCATAGTCCACGTTTCTGGGTAAGGAGTGGAAAAAAAGCCTGGAGAAAAAATGAATTAAAAAAAAAAAAGAGAAGAGAAGAAGTGCGGGAAACTACAGAAAAGTGTTTCTGTTTCATATCTAAAGGAAGTAGGGGGTGAGACCCATACTACCAGTTACTCTGTTATGGGAATAGTTTGACTCCAGTCAGTTGTGCTCCGTTTAATCGCATCTCGCTGAACATGGAGAAATCTACCCAATACAACTTAAAGCAGCGCCATCACCGTTTGGGGACTTTGCCAAATTTGCAAAGTCCGCTGCTGGTGACATTACTGCTGGTGGTCCAGTGGCCGGGGACTGGAGGAAAGTAAAGGGAGTTTACTTACCTGAACCTGTCCTTTTTCGAGCGTTTTTTGTATCTCACTCCTTGATTTTCCCTCTTTTTTTTTTAATGTTGTTGTTGCTTTTAGTCTTTCGGTTTATTGGCAAAGGTGTGGGTAATGCCCTATAAGTGTCTAAAGGTAGAGTGTTGAAATAAAGTATTGGTCCAAGCACTCAAGGTAATAGCCAAAAAGCAGCTTTATTTGAGCAAAAACAGCAATGTTTCAACCTTATGGTATTTTTGCTCCAATAAAGCTGCTTTTTTGCCATTACCTTGAGTGCCCGGACCAATACTTTATTTCATATATCTAACGTGGGGTCTGGTCTTCCTCGATCCGGTGTACCTTGGCAGCCTGGTGAGTGCGGTTTCCTCTATCTATGTGGCCATGAAAAGCTTGAATGAAAGATAATGCAATAGCACTGGTATAGCACATAGACATCACCAAAACAAGGAGAACATGATTGCAAGATTTAGAAAGACAAAAAAACACAGACATTGATAAGGGAAAGGGCATATATAACAGGAGAAAGATGGTTTGATGCCTTACAGCAGGGATATCATGTTTAGAGGAAACCAGGCAGCCATGGTTCATCTTAATGACATTTATTGCAACACTATAAAGGCAACATTGTGTCTCTCAAACATCATTTGCAATTCTTTACATTTACGTGCACACAAAGAATACATAACAGGAGGGATAATCCAAATGGCGAATGATTTTAGGTAAACTAGAAAAATGGTAATAGAGCAGCAGGAAATGCTAGCAGAAAGCTTGGTTGTATAGGGAGATGTATTAGCAGTAGAAAGAGGGAAGTGCTCATGCCATTGTACAGAACACTGGTGAGACCTCACTTGGAGTATTGTACGCAGTACTGGAGACCAGGGCCGGATTAACATAGGGGCTGATGGAGCTGCAGCTCCAGGCCCAGGCCCATAGAATAGGCCCATTGGTTTAAAAAAAAAAAAAAATTTTTTTTTTTTTTTTTTTACACACTACTTTTAGGGTTGCCAGGTATTTCTCATGTATTTCTTAGGGTTGCCAGGTATATCTCAGAAGTATTTCTCAGGTATTTGAGGCTGCCTAGCCGGTGCCGGGAATTGTAGTAATACCGGCAATACAAATGTCTGTCTCAGTATAAACATAGATTATTCTGCAATACCAGCGCCGGCCAGTAGGGGTCGCTGTTTGTGTGGAGAGAGGCAGTGATAAGAAGTTACGGCATCTCCCTCCCTGCCTCTCTCTACTCACTGATCCGCGGGGGAGCAGCTCTGCACAGAGAGTCCAGACAGCAGCTCCGAGACATGGGGACGCCTGAGACATTGTGACACTGGGGAACATGGGGACCCTGAGCATGGACGTCCGCAGGAATTTTTCCGGGGGGGGGGGGGGCATAATTGTAATGACATCCATGCTTGGCCCCCTTTTGACAGTGTCATGAAAGGGAAGGAGCATAGTCATTTTCACATAAAGCAAGGATGAATAGCGTTTTCACAACTATGGTGTCAGGAATATATGTTTGTATTCCTGACACTATAGTATTCCTTTCATCAAATTACAAGAACATTCTGGTCACCATAACAACTTTATCTAAATGAAAATGCTGTGAAAGCATGAGATTAGCAAAGGGTATGTGTTTTCTCATCCTATAAGTTTCCCTACAGCATCATCTCCATCAGATACATGACGCTTAGGAGGTAGAACTGTTTTAGTGTTTTTGGTCAATAAGATTTTGTAATTAGGCCCATCATAATTATCAGCACCAGGCCCACTGGGCTCTTAATCCGGCCCTGCTGGAGACCATATCTTCAGAAGGATATTGATACCTTAGAGAGAGTTCAGAGAAGGGCTACTAAACTGGTTCATGGATTGCAGGATAAAACTTACCAGGAAAGGTTAAAGGATCTTAACATGTACAGCTTGGAGGAAAGACGAGACAGGGGGGAAATGATAGAAACATTTAAATACATAAAGGGAATCAACACAGTAAAGGAGGAGAACATATTTAAAAGAAGAAAAACTACCACAATAAGAGGACATAGTCTTAAATTAGAGGGGCAAAGGTTTAAAAATAATAACAGGAAGTATTACTTTACTGAGAGGGTAGTGGATGCATGGAATAGTCTTCCAGCTGAAGTGGTAGAGGTTACCACAGTAAAGGAGTTTAAGCATGCGTGGGATAGGCATAAGGCTATCCTAACTATAAGATAAGGCCAGGGACTAATGAAAGTATTTAGAAAATTGGGCAGACTAGATTGGCCGAATGGTTCTTATCTGCCGTCACATTCTATGTTTCTATGTAGCACAGTAAAGGAGGAGAATATATTTAAAAGAAGAAAAACTACCACATCAAGAGGACATTGTCTTAAATTAGAGGGGCAAAGGTTTAAAAATATTACTTTACTGAGAGGGTAAAGTTTAAAAGGTTTAATAATATTACTTTACTGAGAGGGCAGTGGATGCATGGAATAGCCTTCCAGCTGAAGTGGTAGAGGTTAACACAGTAAAGGAGTTTAAGCATGCGTGGGATAGGCATAAGGCTATCCTAACTATAAGATAAGGCCAGGGATTAATGAAAGTATTTAGAAAATTGGGCAGACTAGATGGGCCGAATGGTTCTTATCTGCCGTCACATTCCATGTTTCTATTAAACTGAAAAAAATTAGAACGAACATAAAAAAATCAAGAACTGTTACTATGATGATGTACATATAAATATCATCTATCTAGAAACTCTTGTGAAGGTAGAGAAGTGGCAAAAGAGATTCATGCTCACAGTGCAGGTGCAGTAGAAAAAACTAATTCTGGAGTTTCTGTACTTGCCTATGGAACCAGTATCCTCCAGCAAGCAATGGATGGTGCAATGCTACAATTTAATGTTCAGTTTTCAATAAAGCTGTAACGTCAATCCTTCCCCTTGAATAAATGTTGAGAAGCTTTTAGGATCAAGAAAAGGAATTGCATGGTTTTTGTGAAAGCACATTATATAGTCAATATATTTATCTTATCAAAGTTGTCCTCAAACCCCAGGGACACTTTTCCTTAGAATAGATCATGTTTGATGTAATGCGCATATGGGCTTGTCCTGAGTTAATTTGAAAAGTGTGTCCTATGTGG
The DNA here is from genome assembly GCF_036172605.1 of Pelobates fuscus. NCBI lineage: Eukaryota > Metazoa > Chordata > Amphibia > Anura > Pelobatidae > Pelobates > Pelobates fuscus. The sequence goes on along the minus strand of NC_086319.1, from coordinate 316,607,292 downwards.
ATTGCTTCAGGATATGTTCCAGTACCATATGGATTCTGGGAGAAGTTAAAAAGAGTTAGGCCTGAGAGCCACAAGTGCATTTGTAAAGGCATAGCTGGTCAAAGTGTAGGCAGAGGTGTTGATACCTGCCTGGGATAGAAGCCGAAGAGGCAAAGGTAGAAGGGATAATACCTGACCGGCATGGGCGTAGGAACCGGGGGGATGGGGTGGATGCATCCCCCCCAGCAAATCATGCGGGGGGGACTGGTTATGGGGAAATCCCCCCCAGCTCCGCCGGCCCCCCTCATGCTGCAGCCGCCCGAGCGCTCTGTAAAGAGCCTCAGGCGGCTGCAGCTTTGCCCGGGCTGGTGCGTCCATGAGGGCGCACCGCCCGGGTGCAGCATGAGGAGAGGGGCTGACAGGAGGGAAGCGCTCAGCGCTCCCTCCTGTCACTCCCTCACTGTAGCGTGGCCGAGCGCTGTATGGTCCGGCCGGGTACAGGGAGCATCTGTCTCCTGTACCCGGCCGGACTAACAGGAAGTGCACACTGAGTGTGCACTTCCTTTTAGTCTGGCCGGGTACAGGAAACAAAAGCTCCCTGTACCCGCGGACCATACAGAGCTAGGCCACGCTACATCATAGGTAGGGGGGGGAGGGGGGAAGAAACAGGGAGGGAGGGAGGGGGGAAGAAACAGGGAGGGAGGGAGGGGGGGAAGAAACAGGGAGGGAGGGAGGGAGGGGGGGAAGAAACAGGGAGGGGGGAAGAAACAGGGAGGGGGGAAAGAGAGTAGGGAGGGAGGGAGGGGGGAGAAAAAAAGAGAGTGACAAGGGAGGGAGGGGGGAGAAAAAAAAGAGAGTGACAAGGGAGGGAGGGGGGAGAAAAAAAAGAGAGTGACAAGGGAGGGAGGGGGGAGAAAAAAAAGAGAGTGACAAGGGAGGGAGGGTGGGGGAGAAAGAGTGACAAGGGAGGGAGGGTGGGGGAGAAAGAGTGACAAGGGAGGGAGGGTGGGGGAGAAAGAGTGACAAGGGAGGGAGGGTGGGGGAGAAAGAGTGACAAGGGAGGGAGGGTGGGGGAGAAAGAGTGACAAGGGAGGGAGGGTGGGGGAGAAAGAGTGACAAGGGAGGGAGGGTGGGGGAGAAAGAGTGACAAGGGAGGGAGGGTGGGGGAGAAAGAGTGACAAGGGAGGGAGGGAGGGGGAGAATAAAGAGAGTGACAATGGAGGGAGGGAGGGGGAGAATAAAGAGAGTGACAAGGGAGGGAGGGGGATAAAAAAGAGAGTGACAAGGGAGGGGGAAAAGAGTGACAAGGGAGGGGGAGAAAGAGAGTGACGAGGGAGGGGGGAAAAGAGTGACAAGGGAGGGGGGAAAAGAGTGACAAGGGAGGGGGAAAAAGAGTGACAAGGGAGGGAGGGGGAGAAAGAGAGTGACAAGGGGGGACGTAGGGGGAGAGAGAGTGACAAGGGAGGGAGGGGGAGAAAGAGTGACAAGGGAGGGAGGGGGGGAGAAAGAGTGACAAGGGAGGGAGGGGGGAGAAAGAGTGACAAGGGAGGGAGGGGGGAGAAAGAGTGACAAGGGAGGGAGGGGGGAGAAAGAGTGACAAGGGAGGGAGGGGGGAGAAAGAGTGACAAGGGAGGGAGGGGGGAGAAAGAGTGACAAGGGAGGGAGGGGGGAGAAAGAGTGACAAGGGAGGGAGGGGGGAGAAAGAGTGACAAGGGAGGGGGAGAAAGAGTGACAAGGGAGGGGGAGAAAGAGTGACAAGGGAGGGGGAGAAAGAGTGACAAGGGAGGGGGAGAAAGAGTGACAAGGGAGGGGGAGAGAGTGACAAGGAAGGGAGGGAGGAGAGAAAGAGTGACAAGGGAGGGAGGGGGATAAAGAAAGTGACAAGGGAGGGAGGGGAGAAAGAGAGTGACAAGGGAGGGAGGGGGAGAAAGAGAGTGACAAGGGAGGGAGGGGGAGAAAGAGAGTGACAAGGGAGGGAGGGGGAGAAAGAGAGTGACAAGGGAGGGAGGGAGGGAGGGAGGGGGAGAAAGAGAGTGACAAGGGAGGGAGGGAGGGGGAGAAAGAGTGACAAGGGAGGGAGGGAGGGGGAGAAGGAGGGAGAGAGATTGACATTCATAACACACACAATCATGCAACCCTTACACACACAGAAACACACAATGCATTCCTTACACACACTCAATGCACCCTGTGCGCGCACACACACACACACTCACACAATCATGCAACCCTTACACACACAGAAACACACAATGCACCCTGTACACACACTCAATGCACCCTGTACACACACTCAATGCACCCTTTACAGACACTCAATGCACCCTTTACAGACACACACACTGCATCCCGTACATACACAGAAACACACCTTGCAGCCCTTACACATACAAGCACAGATTCACACAATGCATTCCTTACACACATATCAGGACATCCCCTACACACTCCACCCCCTGTGAACAAACGCATTGGTGGAACATGAAGGTGGACCCTGGGACCCAGACCTTGAGCTGTGTAAAGGGCCCCCCAAAAATGGAGCTGATTCCCGTTCTCCCAGAACATTGATTTTTGTGACCACAGTTACAAACAGCCTCCAGAGAGCCTACACCTGTGGAGCCAGACTGCAGCTAGAGCCCATCATCATCCTCATCTGGTTGTAAGTAGGCAATCTAGCATATTATTCGTGGCACTAATCTCTAATTTACCTCACATTAAAGAAACATTATAGTCCCCAGAACCACTGCAGCTTAATGTAGTGGTTCTGGTGTCTATAGGCCTTTTAATGTAAACACGGCGGCACTCCAGCACTGGTGTTAGTTAAAATGGCAGAAAAATAATTGGAAAGGGTTAGGGGGGCTACTAATAAGGATAGGGGGAGAGGGGTAGGTAGAAAAATAATTGGAAGGGTTTGGGGGGCTACTAATATGGATGGGAGAGGTAGAAAAATTATTGGAAGGGATTAGGGGAGTACTTATATGAATGGAAGGGGTAGGGTGGGTTCTAATATGCATGGAAGGGGTTAGGGGGGTACTAATAGGCATGGAAGGGGTAGGGGGTTAATATGCGTGGAAGGGGTAGGTGGGGTTCTTTTGTGCATGGAAGGGGTAGGGGTGGTTCTAATATTCATGGGAAGGGTAGGGGTGGTTCTAATCAGGAGGATCCTGGCGCTGTATCCAGGTAAGTAAAACCCCTTCCCTGTAGTGACCCTTTAATGTTATTATTTAATCATTTATATAGCGACTGCAAATTCCGTAGCGCGGTACAATGGGATAAACAACTTCTAGTTTACGGAATAAGAATATACCCGGCGAGTAAAAATGCTATCCCCCCAGATTTTTTTGGGTTCCTACACCCATGCTGACTGGAAGGAGAGAGCTACAGCCTGGTCCAGTGTGGAAGAAGTCCTCTGCAAACCCATTCAAGCTGCGGTTTCTGGGGCTGAAGCAATCCAGCATCCCTAATAGCAGCTAGGAATCTGACTTGGAGGTACTCCAAGGACGGAGAATAGGAGTTCTGTGACAGAGTCCTCTCGTGGAGAGAAAAAATTAGATAATTGATGGGGGAACATTATTAATACCTAGGGGACAGACACTGAAATGTAATTGTATTAACAGGTCAAGTGAGAAATGAACAATCAAGGGGAAAAATGAGGAGCATTAATAATGTGTAAATATAGATCTTTTTGACTGTTTTCCTCTTTTTCCCCTCTAATGTTTTTTTCTCACTAGATCTGATACTAAAATCAGCTTAGTGACTGCCCCCTAACCATCATCCATTAACTTTTTCCCATCAATCATCTTTATTTGGCCTATCAGTGTACTGCAAAATATTTACATAATATTTGTTTTATGTATATATTTTGCATTACACCGATTGGCCTGTTCCCATGTGCATTTGTTTTGCCCAATTTGTTTTCATAAATATATTTGGACTAGCCAACCCGCTACTTACGTAATTTTCAGAAAATAATTTTTTAGCCAAACCAAATTTTTCCACCATGCACAAGTTTATTTTAAAACAAGTTTCAAAATTCAGGCTGAAACAGTCAAGCTGTGACTATTGCGGAGTATAATTTTTTTCCTAATTAGCTTCTGCTGCCTAAATATTGTGATTTGAGAAAGATTTTCCTAATTCAGCTAAATCTTTAAATCTTCAATGAATTCCTGACAAGTCATGATTTACTAAAAACTCTGCGGCCCAAGCAGATATATGCCAATATATAGTTAATGCAATCTAATTACTTTATTTGCAACAGATTGTTCTCTAAACTTTACATTGACAAAAATAAACTAAAAGATGAAATTCTTGTGATACAAAAGTACACACTATATACTATATATGACATCAACATATCACATTTCTTAAAATACACGTCATTCATCTTATGAAGATTAGAATGAACTGATTGATATTCAGGAAGAGAAACACATTTGCACATCAACAAACACACTTGTAATCTCCAAAAAGGTAAATTTAACTATTTCTAATTCTCTTCTCAATTTTACACAATTCTCAGTTTAGTGAATAACTCAGTGTTGGGGTCAGAGTTAGATAAATAAACAGGATTTAGTAAATAATTCTAGTAAATATACTTTTTGCTTTTTTTTTTTACATACACTTTGCTGCCATAGCACACTATTAATTTGAAATTAAACCGTGCATAAACTAAATCTGCTAAAATGTTGCAAATGCTAAGTTGAAATTAATATAGACAACTTTAAATTTATTTACTTAAGAACTCATTAATTCATGTTCTACAATAATCAAAATAAATTAGAAAATGCTAGTTATTGCTTTAGAAACAAGTACTTACTTGGATATCTGAAGTAATATTCATTTTCACTGTCACTGATGATTTTTTTTTCTTTTTTGTAAATGTCCCAATATGGGCTTGCTTCAGCATCATAGCGTACAAATACACCAAACAAAACAATCATGGCAATCTGCCACACAAAGCATATCAATGGTAGTTTCCATCGCATATCAGTGTTTCTTGACATTTTTTTAAAGTTGAGTTATCTAAACTATTTGGAAATCCAACACGGGGCAGTTATCTACGTATATAAACATATAAGAAAACTGCTTACAAATGCTGTTGTGTCTTTACATATATATATATATATAGGTGGATATTAAGGGTGTGACTTATGGAATTTTGTCCATTTCCAAAACTTAACTTAGAAGGGAGGAGATGATAAAACACGTGTAATTAATTTTACTTTTTTTATTTTTTTTATTCAGCTGAGCATACAACTCGTTCTACAAGTTCTACAGGCTTATTAATTGAAAGGTCTTGTATTGACCTGAAACTTCACTTTTTTTCTAAGATCACTTGAAATGCACTCTGTGATGTTTTTTTGTTATTTATTGCAGCTATTAGGTCAAAAAAGCTTTGTGATGTTTGTAAATTGATATGTCTTGTATTTGTTTTGTGTTTTTTTTTGTCAATCATTGTATAGGCTTGAGTGACATATCCATTATGTTTCCCTTGACACACGATAGATAGCAAATGAAAAGTTCTTCCCATATAGATTTTAAGTAATCAAGTCCTAATTACGAAACTGATCTCCTTCCTGGAGCCAAATGTGGTGGAAGATAATGAAAGCTAGTAATGGCCTGACGATTGGTCCTCCTCCTTCCCCTATTCCTGCGGCTTGTGGGATGGAGAGGAATATTTACTTGTCAGCTAGGGAGTCACCAAGCCCTCTTGGGATACTCCCTTCCCAAAATGAATTCCAGGGAATCAGTGATTACCCAAACCTCCAATTATAACAATGCTTACCCTACCAACCCCGTTCGTCTAATATCATATTATTATGGAGTAGGCTGGTAAAACTGAAGTTAAAATACAAACATTTGAAGTCTTAATTTTCTTGAACCCAGTAAAACAGACAATAAAATAAATACAAATAAAAAAAAAAAAAAAACAACCATAAAGACTCAGACACAACAAATATGAAATAGAAGAAAAAACATCCATCCTCACACAAATAATAGAGAGAAACTTGAGATGTAATCAGGGTAATTGTTTGTTGGTACCCGCTCCCCCCGGATTTTAAAAAATTGTCTCTGCACCATCTCACCCCTTATGTGTTTTCTATGAACTCCCTTAATTCTTGTGTGTCTCTTCTTTCTTACTACTTCACCCCTAGTTTCTCTTAACTCCAGAGTCTGGTGGTAGCATGCTTGATAATAACACATTTTGATGTGAAGCTCGTGTCCAAATGTTCAGCCATGATTTTGCACCTGCCCACCCCATTTGTGCTTTACTATTAGTATTTTTTCCAATAAAACTGCTTTTTGTTTTGTTTACACAATTAAGCTGGAACTTTCACGGCTGTTATGTACTAATGTCCTAAAAGTTGCATTACATTTGGAGAACCCATTCATTTTAGTATCTGGATTTTTTTTTATTTTTTTTTGTTTAAAAGTTCGGTCATAGAAACCCGTTTTAATAAGCTCCTGCTGCAATGTTTGTGTGCTGATGTTGCTTCCAGAGGCTGTTTGGAACACTGTCGTAAGTGATGCAATAGATTTTTCCGTGCTACATAAATCAGCACTAGAAGTCCCTGCTCTGTGCGTATGTGTGGTCGACTATTTGTGCTGATGCTTTTAGATGATTTCATTTACAAAAATAGCACTGGGAGTCTAGGACAGATTTAGTAAATCAAAAATGTCATGAACTGACTTGTGGCAAAAGATGGTACCCATTGACCACGGTTATAGTCATTTAGATCTTTTCAATGTGACCCGTTGTACTGCCAATGTTTTGGCTATGGAGAAGCCATGGTTATGTGTTGGGTTTTCTGCACCTGTTTGCAATGAGTGAGGTCGAAGCATCTGAACTCAATAAATTAGTACAGGTGTCCATATATAGTATAATACCATTTAGAGTATGCTAAATGTAAGCCAGCAAATGTTGACCCAATGTACAGTGGGAAGCCTCACCTATAATCGCAACAAATCCCACAGCATCAACAAGAGCAGATGCACAAATTAGGGACACTGGGTTGTTTGCTAAATGTTTGTGTAAGCTATTATTTACATATTGCAATTACATTTCTCATATGAGGGCTGTTTAACATTGTTGATTTTTTTTTGTTCTTAATTATATAATGGTTATGTTTATGTGCATATTATGACACATGCAGGAGTGGAGAGCTTGTTTTAGGAATAAACTATGCAATCTAATAAATCATTTACTATGTCTATATGCACTTTAAAACATCTTTACTCACACCCTGTTATACTGTGTACCAGGGGCTCCCCCTAAGCATTACACCTGAGTATGATGTGCATGGTGGCTAAGTGTGATATATATGTGTGGAGTTGACTGAGTGTGGTTGTGTAGGAGGGTCTGGCTGAATATAATTGTGTGTGAGAGCTAGCTGAGTCAGATGCTGTTTATGGGACTGGCTGAATGTTGTGATTGTGTGTGAGGACTGGTTGACTGTGATTGTGTTTGGAGCTGTCTGAGTGTGATTGTGTGGGGATTTGGCTGAGTGTGCTGGTGTGTCAGGTCTGACTGAGTGTGATTGTGTGTGGAGCTGTCTAAGTGTGATTGTGTGGGTGTTTGGCTGAGTGTGCAGGTGTGTCAGGTCTAGCTGAGTGTGATTGAATGTGTGGGTGTTTGGCTGAGTGTGATTGAGTGTGGAGTTGACTTAAAGTGCTCCCTGTGGTAATTTACTTAGTATATTGCCGAATTAGCAATTCCACGTTATGATTTTGCAAGGGAGCCCCAGTCTTGGCTCCCCCCCACCACTAAACCTGTGGGACACATGAGCCCAATTATAATATTGACCTTTGTGAACATGGTATGCTGCTACTGTGTAAATTTTTATTGTTAGCATATAATCCCCCACCAGCAGTCATTTAGTACATCCGTACAAATGTATTTCTTTTTAACATAAGTAAACATTGTTTCTTCCATCCTGAGCCCCACTGAGATAATGTTTTCATAAACCAGCAGACTAAGATGGCAAGTAAAGCTTTATTTAGAAAAGGCATGACCAATTGTAGATCCTCAGATATTATTCTTGAACTACACCTCTCATTAAACTTTTTTCCTTAATTGTGGCGAAGCATCGTAATAAGGTGTAGTTCCACAAGAAATGGCAGGGTAATTCACTAAAGTGGAAATTGTCAGAAATTCTAAGTGAATTTAAAATTTAAGGACAAATTAACCAAATTGGAAATTTTCTCCAAATCAACAATGCTTCCAGCTGAGCTATTTAGAACACTCCAAATTCCTGGCATTTCTCACTTTAGTGGATAGCCCTGTAGGCATCTACCTTTGGCCAACCCTGAGATGTCCCACTGCCACCCTTCAGATTCTTGAATTATCAGGACACTGGAGAACAAATCAGTGATTGAGTTTGCTGGTTGGTGCTCCAACTGGGGCTAGATTAAGAGATTATTGGGACTGGTGCTAACTAACATGATGGGTCTAATTACATAATATTATAGACAGAAAACTCTATACAATCATACCTCCTAAGTATCTTGTATCTGGTGGACGTGGTGCCAGAGGAAAATTTACAGGATGCATTTATAAGAATCACTCTATGTTAATGTTCATTTTCATCTCTTAACCAAATCTATCTGTCCATCTTACCCCCACAGCAATCATCTCCTCTGTCTCACTAATCACAAACCCTGAATCCTGGTAAATTATAAAAATTAACAAAATGATGTTCACTTAATATGAAAGTGGTAGCACATTATGATCAAACAGACATGCAGCTCAAATTCCAGGTTTTGTTTTGGTCAGAACGTGTACAATTGCCTCCGTCCTTTAGGGGTAAAAAGGTTTTTCTTCCAAACTATACATTTTCTAGCAAACCTGCTAGCACAATGTAGAAATTAAATTTCATGCGCTTCCCAAATAGCATGAGTGATTTAGGGGTTGATGGGTTCCCTTTAACCTGGAATATACACATTTACTGCTTAAACTGCTTCAGAGACACTCCTTAAATGTATGCTTTCACCTCCAAAGGGGCACTTTGAGTGGAGGGGTTTGGTGCTCAACCCAAAATTTATTTGGTTTGTATTCTAAATATACAAAGATAAAAGGTGATTGGGCGGAGTAGCGCATCCAAAAAAGTATGCTACTTTCATGTGTCCTTTTCAAGGGAGCACAGGAAAACATGATTTTGAGGAGAACCTCTGCAAGTTGTCTAAGCAGTAAGTATTGTATTCGGCATATTTATTTCCCATGTTAAGAATAATTAAAGACTATAGCTCTCTATTCAATGGAATTGCCACCAAGTGCTACAATATGTACATACTCAGCTCCCTGGAAATAATAATGGAAACATTGGCTGAGACACTTGTAGGCAGTACCCACTGAAAAGTAAATGGTGAAAACGTAACTGTTGTTTTTAGTTGTTTTTGCACTTTTAAATGATCACAAACCAACAAAAGGTGTCCCTTTAAATTAAAGGGTTACTCCAAGCAGTGATTTGAAGTGGTCATGGTGCTTGCAGCCTGTATGCATGTACAATGTTTTAGAATGAAGCACTGTGCATACTGATATATTTAGCTTTGCTGCTGCAGGTGTAACTCTTCTGGCATTATCATAAATCAGCCCAGAATGAGAGTTACAGGCTGACTAATGTCATTTCGGTGCATTTTGCACAGAACAAACCTTCGCTCATTGACTGACAGCACTCAGTTAATCCAAGACTGGCAAGAAGTCTGATTTCATTAAGTCGCCATCAGAAGAGGCTTACCCAGAGCTACCCACATAAGAGTCAAACCATTGCTAAATGGTTTGCCCTGTTACTGGGGAACAGTGCCAGGTTACTCCTAACAACATACTTAACCCGTAAATAGAGGGAAAAACCTGTAGTATCATTTTATTTTGTTGATGGCTATGCCTATTAAGAAGTGGAATATAAGAATGTATTTTACCCAGAATACACATTTTACGAGTATTAAAAAAAAAAAAAAAAATACAAATAAAAAAATTCTATTTTTATGTCACTTGTATAGATGTATACTACCTCCAGGGAACATTTTGGTCACTTGGGTAGATGCTGTGAGCCCCGGTTGTTTGGAAATTCACTCTGCAATGTTATGCATCATTTTCCAACACAAGACAAGAATGCTAGAGCAAGATTCATAACTGACCGAGAACATGCTCCTGACTGGGCTGGACCGGACTGTAACTTTGCCTTGTTGATTGTGTTCTGAGTTAAAGTCCACCACCGTTTAAATGTTGGTACCGTATAAATCCACCTTAATCCTAATCACCCCCTAACTCATTTTCTATAAAACATGCACTGCAGTTGCTGTGACAATGTATAGAAAAAGCTCCCATTAAGAAGGATTTCCACTCACTTAGTTCTCTTCATAGAGAGCTACGCTGATTCCATTACGAATCTAAATATTGTGATCCCCAAGTTTTATCTAGATGGTGATCTGCTTGCTGCTTTTCAAACAATTACTATTGACTTGGGTATTGGACGTTCTTGGAATATCTATCCAACAAACTATATTTGTACAATTTAAAGAAAACCAGACAAACCAGCAGCTATAACAAAAGGAACAAAACAAATCTATAAAACATCAAATAATTTTCACAGTAAGACTATTGTAAAACATTAAAAAATAAACAACTTCTTTCTACAGGTCATCTGTCACAGGATTGTTTGTAGCTTCCACAGTCCTTTACATTGTAGGGAGGAATTTACTAAATATACCAGCTGTTTTATTTGTTTTACTTTCTAGCCCTTTGCTTTTCCAGTGTCATGAAAACCTCATAAAATGTATTTTATAAACACATACATATATAACAGCCATGATCCTCAGGAGCAATGTACCCGAGCTCAGATGAATAAATACCAGCAGTTGAAGCTGCAGTAAAGCTACCTATTTGACAAACCCCAGCATTACTGCCAAGGGAGAGCTGACAATGGGTGCAGGGTGCATTAGAGAACAGGCAAAGGGGATTGTGGGCTGCAGCCTCAAACCATCCCCGAAAAATAGAATAGTGGGAGGTGTGTTGGAATGTCTTTGTACACAGACTACAATGCATCACTACAACGTCAGACTACAATAAATAAGTGCGATATGGCTGGAAATGTTTACTAGTAACCACAGGGAGAGATTTGACAGTGAACACAACATTTATAACACACGCGTGTTGTCATTGGTAGTAATGGAGTCAGTGAGATCAGAGGTTGTTCTCTGTGAAGGCTCCTTCATGCTGTGCAGGTTAAACTGATGGATGATGTATAGACATATGACAAAACATCTCGCAACTCCAGCAGCCTCCATCTGTACAATCTATATGTGTCAGATACAGGACGATCCATGCCGAGATTTTTTAGCTTTGTGCAAAAAAGGCCATCCACTGGTTATGCCCCCGGGCCAAAAGTAGCCAGTCCTCCTCTATTTACTGCTACCGTAGCATGGTACTATTGAAATAATGAATTACACAAAGTATCGCCCATGATGTACATAATCATGGGTCATGTTGCTTATAAAAAACAAAAAAAATAAGTTTTTTTCTGCATTAACTTGCTGATAATGCACATTTTAATACATGTGCTTTAAAAGAGATTAGTATTATTATCATTGTAATGAGTGACAAAAGTTTTATACGGAATACCAGAACAACCAGATTTGCTTGTGTTTCAAGGAAATGTTTCCACATTAGCCACTTGCCTCCAAATATGCATTTCTCTTCCTGGGCTCTGATCTCGTGCATCTATGCAGAGGGACTATAATGCTATAAACCAAGATCTCCCCTCCTGAATCTGAAACTTCAAAGCAACTGACTTCCTTCTAGCACCAGTACAGTTATACCAGGTATCTGTGCTATACAGGGTGTTGCAGTCTGATATTGTAGTCAACAAAAAGTGTCCTCCCTAGGTCAGGAGTAGGAATCCTTAAGCACGCTATATGGACTACATCTCTCATAATGCCGTAGTGCCGGCAAAGCATTAGGGGTGATGTAGTCCATACACTGGAATGCCAAATGTTACCTACTCCTAACCCAGGGAGAAGGTAGGACACTCTTTGTTGACTTCAATAGGAGATTGCAACACCCAGTATAGCACAGATACCTGGTATAACTGGGCGCACTGCGTAAGGGCATTGCGTAAAATCATTCTACCCTGTATATTCAGTCTAATGTGTGGGGAAAATGCCATAGTCTCTGTTTTTCCCCCACACATTAGAGAAGGTCTCCTGAGCTGTAATCACTGCAGCCTGGTCCGGTGGAAGAGGTCCTCATAGACCTCTGGCAGAGGTACTTAGCCAAAGTATGGAAGCTACGTCACAAATAAAATATACAAACTTTTACTGCTCCTCTTCTTTTTCCATCTATTAATTACTTTTTCTCACTTGATCTGTAAGCCAAATGCCAGGAAAATGGACCTATCAGTGTACCGCAAAATATATACATAATATTTATATTATATACCACAGTCTAGCACCCAGCATTAAAATATTGGGAAACTGAAGCTGGGGTGCAAGGAAGATGGAACTATAATATTTATATTATATATCTTTTACAATACATTGATTTGCCAATTTTTGCACCCTTTTTTTTCATATGAATTATTTCCCAGAATCCTTTTTTGTGGTCAATACTCTGAAAAGTCAAACCACCACATGCATGATGTTCGGTCTTACCGGAAAAAAACAATATATATATATATATATATATATATATATATATATATTTTTTTTTTGACAAAGTGTTCTGGTCTAAACAAACTTTTCTGCTATGCTCAAGCAGTCTGCTATGCTCAAACTTACAGGAACGATAGGTTGAAGTGGGCTCAAAGGAGCATACAGTCTCTAGGAGGTGGAGTATAAAACATATCAGGACAGGAAATAGCAATCAAATAAGGTGGAGTGAGGCAGAGCTGGAGGAGATAATAGAGTGCTGCCCTTTAGGAGAGAGCAAGAGACAGGTATGTGAGGTAGAGGTTACTCTAGGAGGCCATAACCCTAAAGAGGTGGGTTTTAAGGCACTTCTTAAATGATTGAAGACTAGGGGAGAGTCTGATGGCGGTAGGCAGGATATTCCATATGATAAAAGTGAGCTGTGTATCATGGAACAAAAACTAAATTAAGGGTCTCTGGAGACATCAAAACACACGACAAAACTAAAGGTCATGTGATTTATAAATGTATACGGAACCCCAAAATAACATTTTATTTTCTCTTAATGTTAACATTATTTACCTACATGAAATAATAGTTTTAAAAAATCTATGTATCGCAAATACACTTATGGGTCTATATATATATATATATATATATATATGATACTTTCCTATGTGTCTACTTTTATCTCTGATGGACAAATCCCTTTAATAGACAAAACCTTTAGTCCTAACAAGTCTTTTCTCCCTAAACATCACATATACCGTAGTTCGTTACTCCAAATTATTTGATATTTTTGAAAAAACTTTTCAAATTACCTTTTCAACACATTAAAATATAAAAACATATATCATATATATATATAAATATATATATATATATAAACAATCAATATATCAGAAGATATCAAAATCTTAAAAAACTGTAAATATATACTGCGTATATATTGATAATATTAAATCATTTTAAAAGTCTATCCAAAAATATTAAATAATTCACAGAGCTAATCTAACAATGTAAAATCAAGGCCAGTGTTCGGTAACAAATTCTACAAAGATAAAGAATTCTGCAGGTGGTTTGGCGCAGTTTCAAGATAAAGATCTTCTAAAACAGTATTTCTATTCTCAGTAAATATGAAAGTGTAAGTGACATTTTGACATATACAGCGTGTTAGTACAGTGTGTTAATCATGACAAATAAATATACTTACTTGGATATCTGAAGTAAAAGTCATTTTCTATGTCACTTGTTAGATTTTCTTGCTTCAAAAATGCTGCCCAGTGAGGATCAGCTTCCTTCTTGTACCGTACAAAAACTCCAAATAGAATGATCATAGCAATTTCCCATATGAAGCAAATTATAGGTAGTTTAATTCGCATTAAGGTATTTTTCATCATCTTGGCTGCTTTCTACTAGCTCCTAAGACAATGTAAACTGAGATGCAGGCTGCATTCACCTTTAAGCCCTGCTCTAGTCTCACAGGTAAATGTGATGAAAATTCCAAAGCTTCACAGTGACATTTGAAACAAATTGCTCCATTCTATATAGCGGAGTTCAGGAGGTGTGTCTGTGTGTCTGCAGTAACTATCCTTCGGAACCACACACACCTCTCAAGGAGGGGAAACAAAAGGAAAGGCAATATGGCATATTTAGTAAACATCAAATTGAAGTGCATAGGAAATTCAATTGCACAATTCAGGCTGAAATAGCAAAACAGTGACTCTAGATGAGTTAGAGACCAATTTGACACTACATTTTGCAATTAAACTTTCAGTTCAGCACAATATACTGTTTAGTGAATAAACCCCAAATGTGTCATTGCCTGCTGTCTACAGCTAAGAATATGTGAAAGAGACACTAAGTGAAATAGCACTTAGGAGCTTAAAGGGACACTCTAAATACTAAACCCCTATTCTTTGTGTAATTCTTTGGTGCATCAATGATAATCCTTTTCCTGGACAATGTTAAATATTGCAATTTTTGAAAGAAAATTTCTGCATTTGTCCAAACAAATGCCTCAAGTGACTGTCAAACAGACAGCCGCAAGAGGGTTTTCCTTTTGATTATTTTCATCTTTCAAAAGTCTTCACTTTTGATGTCATCACGCACCGCATGATGATATCTCTGAACACAGCTAATTATTCTCATAGAGCAGTGGTTCCCAACCCAGTCCTCAGGTACCCCCTACCAGTCCAGGATTTAGGGATTACTCTGTTGTGTGTAAGGTGTTTTTAGAAAAAAAACAAAAAACACTTTAAACACAACAGGGTAATCCCTAAATCCTGGACTGGTAGGGGGTACTTGAGGACTGGGTTGGGAACCACTGTCATAGAGAATCATTCAATAAGATTTTACTATGAATAGCAATGGATTTTAAATTTTTTGGCAAATTCTGTGCAGGCACTATGTGTCTTCATTGCTTCTCTATGAGAATTGACAATTTCTTCATCAGAAGAGGATCGGGCTTAGAAGATGAGTGTGCCATGACAATGTAATAAATTGGGTTTAGAAGATTAGTGTGTCACGTAAGTTTTTTTTGGCAATTTTATAGTTCTAAAATAATATATATATATAATCCTCTTTTTATTGAAATTTTTAGAGTGCAGAAAAGCATTCATGAAGTATATTCATTATCATTACAATGAAAAGTTGATCAAGGTCAATAATAACTGAGACTATGCACTTATTGCATCAATAGCACTTCTGTTGTAGTAGTTAAAGAGGGGTCAACTGACGTAAACCAAATCCCATAATAACTTAGATATAAAGAGGAATAGTTAAGTGAAGCATATCAAGCGTCATATACCTATGGACCCCGTTTAATTTTTTACTGTTTACCATAATCATCACTAAAGTCAGGGTGCTACACAATAGCTGGAAGGATGTTACACTTGTTGGTCCTCTAGGGCAATAACACCCCTAATTAAAGACCAATGGGGAGCTACACATGGTATCTAATAGGGTGTCTGTGGGTGCATGCAGAGAGGGGGTCTGTGCATGGGAGGGAGGGGGACAGTGCAGAGAGGGAGGGGGATTGTGCACAGAGAGAGGGGATCTGTGAAGAAAGGGGGGACTGTGCAGGGAGAGGGAGGAAGGAAGTGCATGGAGTGAGAGGGTCTGGGAGGTAGAGAGGAAATCTGTTCAGGGAGACAGGGGGTTGCACAGACATGGGGTCTGTAAGGGTGCAGGGGAGGGAGTGGGACTGGGAGGTGGGACGTGGATCTAGCTTCAAGTTCTCTTTGAGAGTGGCCAGACAATACAGAATTGTCTCTGCACCAACTCTCAGTGAAGCATACACTTTTGTTGTGCCTCATTTCTTTTTGATAGATTGCGGTTGTTCGAGTGTTTGATTTGGACGGTTTTTCCTTCACTCCAGAAGGAGTGTCGTTTTCTATCTTGCGCTGGACGTTTCGTATCCCTTTTTTCGGGTTGTCCTTCTTTCTGTGTGGTGAACACGTTACAGAGATATGTAGACTGTACCGCTCCTCTATGGGCATCTCTGTCAGGGCAACATCTTGTACTGATGTAGAATTATTAAAAAACCTGTATTGAATTTTTGTACTAACTCCATTTTAACTTATTTTTATGACAGATCCTCCATTTTAACTACATTACATGACAGAATTTCCTAACAGCATTTAGCATAATGAATAGAGACTGTATTTTCTAGAAGGATATGACTAACCCCGGAATTATTGAGCTCCTGTAACATGCAACAAAGTATAGCCAAGGCCATGAGAACGCTGTACTAATGAAATGTTCTTTTATAAAAAAGAACCCTGAGCCTGATCACGAGTCTGACATCACTAACTACCCAAAATGACGCCCAAGCCCCCCTTCCCACCGAGTAAGCCTCGTGCTGGGTAAGATGGCGCTTGAACCATCTATCCACACCCGTGTCTAGAATGACGCCACCTCCTGGTGGGAGGACACCTAGCTAACCACTTAGTTCTTGAGCCAATTAATAATATTGATGGGTGGATATTGACATAACCACTTAACACTTAATCCAATTAATGATGTTTATTTACTGTAATCTTGATATTCAATGATGATGTAAGAAACTCTTATAAGGGTCTGCGAGCCCGTTTTTAATCAGATGCCATTAAATTTTCTCGAAGTGCTTTTAACCTGAACTCCGTGTGTCAGTGTGAACTTACTTCTGTGTATACGCAATTTAATCATCTCAGATTTGGACAGGAACAGATAGACATTTAAACATATTTGTTTATTTCTAAATTAATCTACATCAATTTGGCGCCCAACGTGGGGCACCGGGCTATGGCCTCTGTCCTAAGGAAGACGCTGTTGGACGGAGGAATCCTGGGGGAAGGATAAGAGACTGATCACCTCTGAATACACGGTAGAGTCTACTGCAGAGCCTATCCGGTATGTCCCGGCCCCTTTGATTGACCCGTCCAAGTGTCTGTGACTGCTACCGGGAGGACATCAAAGACAGGTAATATCTTGCCCGGTGTCTTATTGTTGTTACCCACTTGTTTACCTGCATTTAGTCTATCTGTTGCCTGGGTGTGTTTGTATTGGCCTGTCTTTAGCTTAAGTGCCCGGGTAGAGTGCTTATCTGTGTACCCCTTTTGGGATAAAGGGGGGGTGGACCTGTGGTAGTTTGCCTGGGGGTCCTCTGTTTGTCTGTTTACCCCTTTTGGGATAAAGGGGGGTGGACCTGTGGGTGTTTGCCTGGGGGTCCTTTGTTGCCTGTTTACTCCTTTTAGGAGCCACGTGGCTGTGGCTGTAGGGAAAAAGGGGATGGACCTGTGGAAGTTTTCCTGGGGGTCTTCTTTGCCTGTTTACCTCTTTTAGGTGCTGGGTAGCTGCAGCAGTAAGGAAAAAGAGGAGGGGGAATCTGTGGAGGGGTGTAGACTCATTGCTTCCTGGGGATTCCCCATGGTGTCACTTTGATAGCCTAGCTAGCCTCATTGTGCACATAACTCTGCTTGCAGAGAGGTGGTACCCTCCAGCTTCGAGCGCTGAGGCTGGTGGAATTCCAATTTTATTTGTGGCGGGTGGATTCAAGCAGGCATTGCTGTCTCCAGCACCACGTGGTAGTGAGACTTACGGGTGGGTCCGTAGGGGCGCTACGGGGGTGAGGATAGTGGTGGCCACACTTAGTGGACTGCTGTAACAAGGGAGGCTATACAGGATTCGGGTCGGAGATGGTTGCTGTTTCCTGTGGCCGCTGGTAGTGAGACTTGAGGAAGTCATTCTCCGAGCGGGGACACTACGAGGTTGAGGGAGGTGGCTTTGGTCACATGAGTAAAGGAAAGGGATTACTGTTGAATTTATTTGAACTGTGATGCATGCACTGTATTTCAATTGAATTGTTGTCTTAATTGGGAGTCATTCAAACTCCTGTGTCTGTCTCTACTTTCACTTTACTTTTACTTTTTACTCTACTTCCTGTGTTATTTACACTTTACACTCCTATTTCTCTTGTGAGAGAAGTGATTGGTCACACACTTCTCACCTCGTTTCAATCCGTGGCTACCTTGGGTAGGCGGAAATTAGTGACTAGTCTACGTTTTGGGAAGACGCACTTGGGGGGACCCACCCTTCCCAGTGGCAGTCGAGCATTGTAGACACTCTGTTTCATCTTCCTTTCCCTATATCTGGGATGCCTTTTATAGGGGGATATGGGACAGGGATTGGGTAAGCCCGGTAAGGGCTGGTTAGCGTGTGATCTAGTTGAAGATAGAGAGGGTGAAGAGATGGTTAAGGGAGTTGAAAAGATTGCTAAAGTGTGTAAAATTGCTGTGCCTTCATGTGGTAGATTGCAGCCAGAAAGCTGGCGTAGATTACTGACAGAGAAGAAAGGCAAGCTTACAGATAATGATTTATTACGTACTGCAGAAGCATGGTATAGAGTAGCAAAGGCTATTCAGCAGGAAGGTTGGGTTGAGGAAGAAATAGATCACAAAGGTGTGAAATTGTTTGTGTATCATAATAATTGTGTTGCTGGGGCATTCCCTCAGCCAGCGCCCCAAAATGGCGCCCAGGGGATGTCCATTCCCAAGGTTCAGTCAGCAATAAGTGACAGCCAACTGACCATGTTCCCCACTCCCAATCCTCCCAACACCCATCCCGTCATTTCCCCTGTTTGTCCGGTCCTGAATTCTGATGGATCATTATTTTCCCCATCATCATCCCTAACATTCCCATCATCCTCATCCATCCCTGCACTACCTTCTCTGCCTAATCCTAACATTTCATCCGCCATTCCTTCCCTGCGCTCTCTCTCCGTCAATAATCCTACCCTCCCACTTGCATCCACCCAGCTCTCTAACCCCGCCTCACCTGCTGCTGTCAATCCCACCTTCCCCTACCCCATGGCCCTGCCCTATCCAAACCAAGCCTACTTCCTTTCCCAAGCCACTCCCCAGACCCCGGTCACGCCCAATCCGGTACAGTCTGCCCCGGATGTGCCCACATCCAACATGGCCGCCACTACCTCCCTTAACCCTAACGCAGCTTCCTTTCACGCCTCCAATATGGCGGCCCCCAGTCATCTAGCACCCCTAATGCCGGTGCTTCCCGGTGACTACTCAACCCAAGCTCATAATCCACTGGCCACCCCAGCATCTGGGATTCCCTCATTTCCCCCACCTCAAATGGCCCCATTACTCAGAGGGGTCCAGGTCACAGACGAAGATGAGTATGAGGAGGGATCCCAGGGTTCACAGGATGCCACGGGGCCTCTGCCTCGCCGTTCCCTCGA
The DNA here is from genome assembly GCF_036172605.1 of Pelobates fuscus. Taxonomy (NCBI): domain Eukaryota; kingdom Metazoa; phylum Chordata; class Amphibia; order Anura; family Pelobatidae; genus Pelobates; species Pelobates fuscus. The sequence continues at coordinate 316,587,956 of NC_086319.1, read as the reverse complement.
TGATCCTTTCGGACATACGGGCCGGGGGGATCGGGCCCCTCCTAAATATGTCGCTTTTAATCCTACCCAGGCTAGTACTCTGATGAAATCACTCCCTGACCCAGAAAAGCAACCTATGCCTTTTTACCGAGGGATAGTTCAAATCCAAAAGACTTATTCCGCTGCATGGCGTGATTTGTTGAGCATTTGTGCTATTAAAGCCGGAGATGCATACTGGCCCAGCATAGCCCGCCACCTCAGCACAGATTTGCTCATAAGTGATATTGATTACCCCTCCGGAGTAGCATTCTGCAACCAGCTAAAGGAATGGGCTAAGGACAAACTTGCAGATCAAGCTGCTGGCCTTACTGATATTGTACAAGACAAAGGAGAATCAGTGGAAAGGTTTCATGCAAGACTGTTTCAACTGTTTACAGATTTGGGATTTGATCTCACAGACAAGATCCATTCTCAAATGCTGTCTGGTGCATTTGTCCAAGGTGTCAAAGACTCCATACGCAAGGGAATCATTGCTGCACGCCCTGAATATAAGGTAGTCCCTCTGGATACCTTACTCTTAGTTGCTAGAGGTCTGGAATCTGCCCAGACTCCTAGAAGGCCAAATTCAGCTCCTCTCATGGTGTCCCGCACCGGACCTGTCCCAAAAGGCACCAAACCCGAGGATGGACATTGCTTTAATTGTGGTGCTAAAGGACATTTCAGAGGTGAATGCCCGGAGCCCAAGAAAGTGACAAAGGCTGCACATGTCCCCAAAGCCCCAAAAACAGTTCCAATTGTTGAGGAACCAGATGATTAGGAAATTGGCAAGCCTGTGTCATTAACCCCTGTCATGGCAGTGTCTTCAGGGGATAAAGGGGGGCCACTTGCCACTGTGACTCTACCCATTGAAGGACAACCTACTACATTTCTTGTTGACATAGGTGCAGCCCGAAGTGTTCTGTGAGAACAAGATCTGCCAGACCCATCATTTCTGTCAAATATTGATGTCTCTTGTGTAGGAGTGGATGGCCTACCAAGACACAGTCCTTTAACAACTCCATTACGAGTTGGCAACTACCCTAGTTTGCTTGCTCGTTTTGTGGTATCCTCCACATGCCCCATTAACCTGTTAGGCGCTGATGTCCTCTCACGCCTGCAGGCATCTCTCATTTTCACCCCAGATGGACAAGTAGAGTTATCTACCCCTCTGTGTGTGTCAGACACCTCAGCCTTGTGCTCCCTGCCTTTGATGCTCCATTTAGAAGAACCCCATGGGGAAGCAAAGGAACTGAGGTCCAATTTCCCTGATTCACTGAAGACACAAGTACCTGCAAAACTGTGGTCCTCAGGCCCAGAGGACATTGGTCACCTAAAGGTTCCACCTGTGGTGGTGAAACTCATTCCAGGAGCAAAGCTACCAAGGAAACCACAATATCCTTTAAAACCAGCTCAAGCTGCAGCTATTTCAATTCAAATCAAAGCACTCTTGGAGAAGGGTGCTCTCGTGAAATGTGAATCAAAGTGCAACACCCCATTGTTTCCTGTGAAGAAGAAGACTCCAAAAGGTGAACCAGAGAAGTACAGAATGGTCCAGGATCTCCGTGCAGTGAATGAAGCAACTGTCCTGGACACCCCTATTGTGCCAAACCCTCACACTCTGCTCTCTGGAGTCCCACCATCTGCAAAATACTTCACAGTCATTGATCTGGCTAATGCCTTCTTCAGTGTTCCACTGGATCCAATTTGCCAATACCTGTTTGCCTTCACCCATGAAATGCAACAGTATACATGGACTGTCATGCCCCAAGGGGCACAAAACTCTCCAAGTCAATTTGCAAAGGCCATGTGCTCCATCCTGGACCCATGGCAAGCAGACCATCCAAAAGTTGTCCTACTCCAGTATGTGGATGATATGCTGCTCTGTGGAGATGACATTCCCCACAACAGAAGAATGTTCAATTAGTCTCCTTTGCTATTTAGCAGAACAAGGATGCAAAGCTTCACTTCTCAAGCTTCAATTTTGTCAACCTACTGTCATCTTCCTTGGCCATTGTCTATCCCAAGGTACTAGACATCTCACCCGTGACCGAGTTAGAGCAGTACTGGATATTCCACCCCCAAGGACATCAAAATCTCTACATGCCTTCTTAGGCCTCATTTCTTACTGCCGAGCATGGATCCCAGAAGCCTCTCTGCTCATGCAACCACTCTATGATGCTCTCAAGTCAGACCCATTCTGCCTGACCAATGAGGCACTAGACAATTTCGGTACACTAAAACGTGCCATTGCATCTGCTCCTGCTCTAGGCCTACCAGACTATTCCAAACCCTTCAAGTTATTTGTCTCTGAAAGACAAGGCCATGCTACAGGAGTCCTTACTCAAACAAATGACTTAAGAGGCCGTCAAAGGCCTATTGGATTTTTCTCCTGCCAGCTGGATATCGTGGCCAGAGGGACCCCTTCTTGCCTCCGGGCCGTTTTTGCAGCAAGAGAACTTATTGAAAGAACTGCAGACCTGGTCCTTGGCCACCCTTTAGTTGTCTTGGCCCCTCATGATATTTCTGCCATCATCAACCAAGTACAACTCAAACATGTGTCTCCTGCAAGGCACCTACGTCTTCAATGTCATCTCCTGTTACCTGACAATATTACCATACAAAGATGTCAAGTTCTCAATCCGTCCACTCTTCTCCCACTACCTGAGGGAGGTATCCACTATGGGTTTATCATGGATGAAACCTACATCTACCTTCTTACTGGTACCATTAAGAAAATGCATCCTGATTTATCCTTTCATGATGGACAAACACCTCTCTGCGAGGGAGCAGGATATGCCTTCTGTACCATGTGGTACAAGCCAAACATCACTCCTGAACCTTGCTATGATGATGAACTCTATCATCTGGTGGAGGTGAAACTCACTGCACAAGACTTCTACTGTGACTCTGAAGGCAACAGCATGGTCTTGATTCAACTGCCTTCAGAACTCAAATACTTGTACCATCATTGGGATACTGCTTTTCCACATGTCCCTGTCACCAAGTTGAAAACAAAATCATGGCATGATCTTGGGCCCATGGCAAAATTGTGGGCCACCATGGATGAACCACAGCTACTGGAAAATGGCATTGCCAAATACCCAACAACTGACCATCTTGAAGCATGGCCACGCCACTTCCTGGAAAATGAATTTCAAGATCTAGTCATGGTGAATGAATATGACCCAGAGACACCTCATGACTGTTTTGAACAAATGAAAATGGAGACAATACATCTACCAACTGTACATGAGAATCCATTAACAAATCCTGATCTTACTCTGTTTGTGGACGGTTCAAGGTATGCTGATGAAGAAGGAAAATACCACACAGGATATGCCGTAACCACAACAGATGAAGTTATCAAATCATCATCTTTACCACCAGCAATGTCTGCACAAGAAGCTGAATTGCAAGCCCTGACTTCAGCATGCAAGATCTCCGAGGGAAAACGTGCCAACATCTACACAGATTCAAGATACGCTCTGGGTGTGGCACATGACTTCGGACTAATTTGGAAAACAAGAGGATTTCTTACCACTGCCGGTACACCAGTCAAACACAGCTCTGCAATCAAGGAACTAATGGACGCCCTCCTACTCCCTGAAGAAGTGGCCATTTTGAAAGTGAAGGCACATGGGAAGTTGGATACAGATGAAGCAAAGGGCAACCACTTAGCTGATCAGGCTGTTAAGCAAGCAGCAAGAAAATTGCAGGAAGTGGATGAAGAAGTGTCCGGACACGAAGAAATTCCTATTTTTACCTTGCAGACTCTTCCTACTGACCTAAGAATCTTACAGGAACAGCAAGCTACAACTGCCCCCGAAGAAATACAGAAATGGAAGAAGAAAGGAGCAGTCCTAAAGGATGGAGTATACTACAACAACTTTAGATTCTGCCTTCCTAAGAATTTATATCCAGCAGTTGTCCAATGGGCACATGGACCTGCACATCTGTCAAAAGACTTAATGGCTGCCCTTATACAGAAGTATTATGAAGCGCCTGGAATCACAACATTGATCAACAGCTTCTGTAGGGCCTGTGTCATTTGCGCAAAATGCAACCCAGGAAAACCAACTAAAGTGCCCTTGAAACATCTGGCTAAGCCTATGTACCCATTCCAGAGAATTCAGATTGATCACATACAAATGCCCAAGAGTGGGCCCCATGAATATGCACTAGTAATAGTGGACATGTTTTCAGGCTGGCCTGAAGCCTACCCAGTAACCAATATCACTGCAAAAACAACAGCAAGACGCCTACTTACAGATATTGTATGTAGATTTGGACTTCCAGAAGTTATTGAAAGTGACCAGGGCCCAGCCTTTACAGCAACAGTGACTAAAGAGATTTGGACTGCTCTGGGAGTGACCCTAGCTTTTCACACCCCTTACCACCCACAAAGTAGTGGCAAAGGGGAACGCATGAATGGCACCCTAAAAGCCAGAATGTTAAAAATGTCACAAGAAACAAAGATGCCCTGGCCAGAAAGCTTGTCAATAGCTTTATTCAGCGTTAGGCACACACCTAGAGGGAAGCACTCATTATCCCCATATGAGATTCTATTTGGGACTGCACCCAGACTAGGTTGTTATTACCCGCAACAGTTACAGCTTCAAACTGATGTTTTAGTAGACTATGTAACTGAACTTGCAAGTGCCTTGAACAAAATACATGCCCAAGTTTTCTCTTCAATTCCAGATCCCGATTTTGACACAGGTACCCACAACCTGCTTCCCGGAGATTGGGTTCTGGTCAAGAAATTTGTGCGGAAACATACCCTGGAACCAAGATTTGACGGACCATTCCAAGTCCTCCTGATCACCTCAACCTCCGTCAAGTTGGCCGGCAGGCCACATTGGATCCACGCTTCCCATTGCAAGAAGACTCCTGCCCCAGAGGAAGCAGATACCGCACAACCATGTGCCTCTGGTACATCATCTCCTTAATTAGCTTAATTAAGGCCCAACAAGTAGCCATTACTAAAGATGCCAATGGGTATACCTTCTGGTACAATTCTTCATGTACCCGTGTGGCTACTTACACTTTTGATTACTGTGACATTGTAGACTGCCAATTCCCTACGACACAAATTCAAAATATCTATAGAGATATCCCACATGTAAAAGACCCCTATGTTTGTGTAGTTGATAAACAATGGGGGCATAACTGTAACCATTGGGGGGCTGCAGGGTGGAATGCTGGGCCTGCCTGGGGTTACAAACCCAGAAGTGCCCTATCTAAGGTAGATGACCATGGTAGATCCCTCCTCCAAAGAATGACCCTAAGGAAGCCTGGAGGAGGTACACCCATGAAATTAATTCTAAATATTGAGCATCCCAGCCCAACAGATGCAGATCAGTATGTTATGGGAATGTATTGGAAGAAAGGTTCCTATAACAAGTTAGGGCACTTCTACCTGAAAGATATGTGCCACTCCCCAGAGTGGCAAGGGGCCACCCATATGGTCTCAAATCCATTAAAACCACACATCCAGTCCTTTAAAGACATGATGGCCATTGCTAACCCCACCTTTGAAGATACCATGGCCGCTGAAACAGGTTTTAATGATGTTAATTTATGGTTAGAATGGATGAAATATAATGCCAACAAACATAACAGAACTGCATGCTATGTGTGTGGTGGTGCCCGGCCTCACCTCGGCACTGTACCTTTAACCTTGCCAGTAGACATAGAAGCAGGGGCGTACCTAGAGCATTTGGCACCCGGGGCGGACCCTGAGTGTGGCACCCCCCCCCCCCTAATAAAAATGTAAGAAAACACCCACAATTTTTTGCTTTCCTATTGACTGTTTGAATGTGCGCGCACCTCTTGCCGCGCATGTGCATTCGGCTCCACTCGGGAGCTGACATCGGCGGGGGAGAAGAGGTCACCCCTTAAAACCCATTCAGCCACTTACCTTTCTCCAACGTCGGGCTCCCTCCCTCCCCCTGCCGACGTTAGATCCGAATGCGCATGCGCGGCAAGTGCATTCAAACTGCCCATAGGAAAGCATTACTCAATGCTTTCCTATGGACGTCCAGCGTCTTCTCACGGTAAGTTTTACAGTGAGAATTGCGGAAGCGCCTCTAGCGGCTGTCAGTGAGACAGCCACTAGAGGCTGGATTAACCCTCAGTGAAACATATGTTTTCAGCTGCAGGGTTAAAACTAGAGGGACCTGGCACCCATACCACTTTATTGAGCGGATCCTTAGAAATAGCATAGGAAAGGGATTTGAGTTCAAAAGATGTAGCGGCTAGGGCAGAGGTTTTGTAGAAGGGGGCCAGGGCAGGGGTTTTGTATAAATGCGCCATTTTTGTAGAAGGGGGAAGACCAGTGCTTTTGTAGAAAGGGGCTGGTGAGAAACTTCTAGAAAACTCCTTCCCTGCCCCTTTCTACAAAGCCCCTGGTCTCGCCCCTTCTAGAAAACCCCTGCCCTTCGCCCTTCATATAAAAACCCTGCACACTGATCACATAAATTTCATACACTCCCTACACATAAAAAACCCTGCACATCCCCCTTAATTAAAAAAAAAAGCTGCACACCCCCTTAAAAAAACCAAAAACCTGCACAACCCACCTTAATTAAAAAAATCATGCAAACCCTTAATAAAAACCCTGCACACCCCCTTAATAAAAAACAAAAACTTTCACAACCCCCTAACAAAAAAACATGCCCCCCCCCTTAATAAAAACCCTGCACACCCCCTTAATAAAAAACAAAAATCTGCAGTGCACATCCTCCCTTAATAAATAAAATACTGCAACCCCCTTAATTAAAAAAACAACCTGCACCCCCCTTTAATTAAACATACCCCCTCTAAATAAACTTCCCCCGTGCTGCACCCCCTTTAATTAATCCACATCCCCTTTAATTAATACACAACCCCTCTTTAATTAATCCACCCCCTCTAATTAATCCACCCCCTCTAATTAATCCACCCCCTCTAATTAATACACCCCCCTCTAAATAATACACCCCCCTCTAAATAATACACCCCCCTCTAATTAATGCACCCCCCTCTAATTAATGCACCCCCCTCTAATTAATACACTCCCCTCTAATTAATCCACCCCCCTCTAATTAATGCACTCCCCTCTAATTAATCCACCCCCTCTAATTAATACACCCCCTCTAATTAATACACCCCCTCTAATTAATACACCCCCTCTAATTAATACACCCCCCTTTAATTAATACACCCCCCTTAATTAATCCACCCCCTCTAATTAATCCACCCCCTCTAATTAATCCACCCCCCTCTAATTAATCCACCCCCTCTAATTAATACACCCCCTCTAATTAATACACCCCCCTCTAATTAATCCACCCCCCTTTAATTAATCCACCCCCCTTTAATTAATCCACCCCCTCTAATTAATCCACCCCCTCTAATTAATACACCCCCTCTAATTAATACACCCCCCTCTAATTAATACACCCCCCTTAATTAATCCACCACCCTCTAATTAATCCACCCCCTCTAATTAATACACCCCCTCTAATTAATCCACCCCCTCTAATTAATCCACCCCCCATTAATTAATACACCCCCCCTTTAATTAATACACCCCTCTAATTAATCCACCCCCTCTAATTAATACACCCCTCTAATTAATCCACCCCCTCTAATTAATACACCCCCCTCTAAATAATACACCCCCCTTAATTAATCCACCCCCTCTAATTAATCCACCCCCTCTAATTAATACACCCCCTCTAATTAATCCACCCCCCTCTAATTAATCCACCCCCCTTAATTAATCCACCACCCTCTAATTAATCCACCCCCTCTAATTAATACACCCCCTCTAATTAATACACCCCCCTCTAATTAATACACCCCCCTTTAATTAATACACCCCCCTTTAATTAATACACCCCTCTAATTAATCCACCCCCTCTAATTAATACACCCCTCTAATTAATACACCCCTCTAATTAATCCACCCCCTCTAATTAATACACCCCCCTCTAATTAATACACCCCCCTTAATTAATCCACCCCCTCTAATTAATCCACCCCCTCTAATTAATCCACCCCCTCTAATTAATACACCCCCTCTAATTAAAACACCCCCCTTTAATTAATACACCCCCCTTTAATTAATACACCCCTCTAATTAATCCACCCCCTCTAATTAATCCACCCCTCTAATTAATCCACCCCCTCTAATTAATACACCCCCCTCTAAATAATACACCCCCCTTAATTAATCCACCCCCTCTAATTAATCCACCCCCTCTAATTAATCCACCCCCTCTAATTAATACACCCCCCTCTAATTAATACACCCCTCTAATTAATACACCCCCCTCTAATTAATACACCCCCCTCTAATTAATACACCCCCCTCTAATGAATCCAACCCCTCTAATTAATACACCCCCCTTTAATTAATTCAGCCCCCTCTAATTAATACACCCCCTCTAATTAATACACCCCCTCTAATTAATACACCCCTCTAATTAATACACCCCTCTAATTAATCCACCCCCTCTAATTAATCCACCCCCTCTAATTAATACACCCCCCTTAATTAATCCACCCCCTCTAATTAATACACCCCCTCTAATTAATACACCCCCCTCTAATTAATCCACCCCCCTTTAATTAATACACCCCCCTTTAATTAATACACCCCTCTAATTAATCCACCCCCTCTAATTAATACACCCCCTCTAATTAATACACCCCTCTAATTAATCCACCCCCTCTAATTAATACACCCCCCCTCTAATTAATACACCCCCCTCTAATTAATACACCCCCTCTAATTAATCCACCCCCTCTAATTAATACACCCCCTCTAATACACCCCCTCTAATTAATACACCCCCCTCTAATTAATACACCCCTCTAATTAATACACCCCCCTCTAATTAATACACCCCTCTAATTAATCCACCCCCTCTAATTAATACACCCCCCTCTAATTAATCCACCCCCCTCTAATTAATACACCCCCCTTTAATGAATCCACCCCCTCTAATTAATACACCCCCCTTTAATTAATTCAGCCCCCTCTAATTAATACACCCCCTCTAATTAATACACCCCTCTAATTAATCCACCCCTCTAATTAATCCACCCCCTCTAATTAATACACCCCTCTAATTAATACACCCCCCTCTAATTAATACACCCCTCTAATTAATCCACCCCCTCTAATTAATACACCCCCCTTTAATTAATCCACCCCCCTCTAATTAATACACCCCCCTTTAATGAATCCACCCCCTCTAATTAATACACCCCCCTTTAATTAATCCACCCCCTCTAATTAATACACCCCCCTTTAATTAATACACCCCCTATAATTAATACACCCCCTCTAATTAATACACCCCTCTAATTAATACACCCCTCTAATTAATCCACCCCCTCTAATTAATCCACCCCCTCTAATTAATACACCCCCCTTAATTAATCCACCCCCTCTAATTAATACACCCCCTCTAATTAATACACCCCCCTCTAATTAATCCACCCCCCTTTAATTAATACACCCCCCTTTAATTAATACACCCCTCTAATTAATCCACCCCCTCTAATTAATACACCCCCTCTAATTAATACACCCCTCTAATTAATCCACCCCCTCTAATTAATACACCCCCCTCTAATTAATACACCCCCCTCTAATTAATACACCCCCTCTAATTAATCCACCCCCTCTAATTAATACACCCCCTCTAATACACCCCCTCTAATTAATACACCCCCCTCTAATTAATACACCCCTCTAATTAATACACCCCCCTCTAATTAATACACCCCTCTAATTAATCCACCCCCTCTAATTAATACACCCCCCTCTAATTAATCCACCCCCCTCTAATTAATACACCCCCCTTTAATGAATCCACCCCCTCTAATTAATACACCCCCCTTTAATTAATTCAGCCCCCTCTAATTAATACACCCCCTCTAATTAATACACCCCTCTAATTAATCCACCCCTCTAATTAATCCACCCCCTCTAATTAATACACCCCTCTAATTAATACACCCCCCTCTAATTAATACACCCCTCTAATTAATCCACCCCCTCTAATTAATACACCCCCCTTTAATTAATCCACCCCCCTCTAATTAATACACCCCCCTTTAATGAATCCACCCCCTCTAATTAATACACCCCCCTTTAATTAATCCACCCCCTCTAATTAATACACCCCCCTTTAATTAATACACCCCCTATAATTAATCCACCCCCTCTAATTAATACACCCCCCTCTAATTAATACACCCCTCTAATTAATACACCCCCTCTAATTAATACACCCCCTCTAATTAATACACCCCCTCTAATTAATACACCCCCTCTAATTAATACACCCCTCTAATTAATCCACCCCCTCTAATTAATACACCCCCTCTAATTAATACACCCCCCTTTAATTAATACACCCCCCTTTAATGAATACACCTCCCTCTAATTAATACACCTCCCTTTAATTAATCCACCCCCTCTAATTAATCCACCCCCTCTAATTAATACACCCACCCCCCTTTAATTAATACACCCCCCTATAATTAATCCACCCGTTCTAATTAATCCACCCCCTCTAATTAATCCACCCCCTCTAATTAATCCACCCCCCTCTAATTAATACACCCCCCCTCTAATTAATACACCCCCCTCTAATTAATACACCCCCCTCTAATTAATCCACCCCCTCTAATCCACCCCCCTCTAATTAATACACCCCCCCTTTAATTAATCCACCCCCCTCTAATTAATACACCCCCCTTTAATGAATCCACCCCCTCTAATTAATACACCCCCCTTTAATGAATCCACCCCCTCTAATTAATACACCCCCCCTTTAATGAATCCACCCCCCCTCTAATTAATACACCCCCCCCTTTAATTAATTCAGCCCCAGACATAAAATAACTACTTTATACTTATATTTTGATGATGCCTTGCTTGCCCGCCGAATCCGACCACTGGGTGCCTCACCGCCCGGAAATGGATCCTTCCGCTGAAGATCCGTGAAGGCGGACTGACGGCGCTGCGCACGTCGTCATCACGTTGCGCGACGCCGCGGCCCGCAACGCTCCTCCCCCTCCTCCTCATAAAGAAGGAAGTCCCGCCGGTGTTTGGCCGCAAAGGTGCTGCGGCTGTGCACAGCGTAATGATGGGGGGTGACACATGACACTGGAAGTCATGGCACCCCCCTAGTCAGTGGCACCCGGGGCGGGCCGCCCCCCCCGCACCCCCCTTAGTACGCCACTGCATAGAAGAATGTGTTTTGAGTCTTTTTGCCTACCACTACAACTTCAATAGGTCCCTCTGCAAGGCATGGACAGTAGAATACCCTCTTCTAACCAAGGATGTCAAACCCCCAGATGGTGTTACAGTTTATAAAGGTAACTACAACTGTTATGCTAATTATGATGGAATTGGTAAATTCTTGGGTAACTTCTCCAAAGGGTATTGTGCCACCTACAGAACTGTCCCTATGCACCTGTTACAATTCCATACTAGGTCATTGGGGGATATTTACTGGTTGTGTGGGGATTTACAGCTAAGATCCAGGATGGACAAGGAATGGTGGGGGGAGTGTACTCTGGCTAAAGCCATTATGCCTATACATATTATCTCTGACACACACCCTGACATACATGAGTCCATACACACACCAGCCAAGGTTAAGCGTGAAGCCCCAGTAAGGGGCAGTTTTGACCCCCACATTTACATTGATGCCATTGGGGTGCCTAGGGGGGTGCCTAATGAATTTAAAGCAAGAGATGAGGTTGCTGCGGGGTTTGAATCACTTTTTACCATAGTCACTGCAAACAAGAATTTAAATTGGATAAATTACATTTATTACAACCAACAACGCTTTGTTAACTACACCAGGGATGCCCTCCAGGGTTTAGCCGAACAGCTGCAGGCTACATCTCAAATGTCGTTCCAGAACAGAATGGCCTTAGACATGATTCTAGCTGAAAAAGTGGGTGTATGTAAAATATTGCCGGACACCATGACCTGTTGTACTTACATCCCATAAAACACAGGTCCTAATGGTAAAGTCACTTTGGCCATAGAGAAATTAAATGAGCTCTCTGAAGAGTTAAAAATGAATTCTGGGATAAAAGATCCCTGGGAAAGATGGTTTGGTTGGATGACAGGATGGCAAAAAGCTTTAATGCATATTGGTATGGCAATACTAATTTCTCTTTTTATTTTTGCTCTTCTCGTTTGTTGTGTCCTCCCTTGTCTGAGAAAATTCCTACAGAAGACTGTAGACCAAGCAACACCAACTTTTGCACATCTGACAGTTGATGACCAAGATTTCCAAGATATCAACTCACCCTGTATACCGCTGCAAACTATCCCTTTCACTGATAAAGTGCAAGAGTTTTAGGTAGGGAACCAGCTTAGGGACAGCGTCCGTCTCTATGGAACTGACTGCCGTGCGGAGAAGTGGTGGACTAGCCACCATGGGCCACCAGCGGAGTGAAGAGATTTCCTGACCGTATTGACGGATGTGCTGCAGCCTGTCAGGGAAAGGAAGGGACAGAATTGCACTTTGCAATAACACCTAGCTAGCGGCCACGGGGTTTCTGTGCCTTTGGGCTAACACGTCTTCTGGTATTAACAAATAAAGTTTATATTTTTTAGAATCTAACATTTCATAGGGGGGACTGATGTAGAATTATTAAAAAACCTGTATTGAATTTTTGTACAGAATTGTCTCTGCACCAACTCTCAGTGAAGCATACACTTTTGTTGTGCCTCATTTCTTTTTGATAGATTGCGGTTGTTCGAGTGTTTGATTTGGACGGTTTTTCCTTCACTCCAGAAGGAGTGTCGTTTTCTATCTTGCGCTGGACGTTTCGTATCCCTTTTTTCGGGTTGTCCTTCTTTCTGTGTGGTGAACACGTTACAGAGATATGTAGACTGTACCGCTCCTCTATGGGCATCTCTGTCAGGGCAACATCTTGTACTGATGTAGAATTATTAAAAAACCTGTATTGAATTTTTGTACTAACTCCATTTTAACTTCTTTTTATGACAGATCCTCCATTTTAACTACATTACATGACAGAATTTCCTAACAGCATTTAGCATAATGAATAGAGACTGTATTTTCTAGAAGGATATGACTAACCCCGGAATTATTGAGCTCCTGTAACATGCAACAAAGTATAGCCAAGGCCATGAGAACGCTGTACTAATGAAATGTTCTTTTATAAAAAAGAACCCTGAGCCTGATCACGAGTCTGACATCACTAACTACCCAAAATGACGCCCAAGCCCCCCTTCCCACCGAGTAAGCCTCGTGCTGGGTAAGATGGCGCTTGAACCATCTATCCACACCCGTGTCTAGAATGACGCCACCTCCTGGTGGGAGGACACCTAGCTAACCACTTAGTTCTTGAGCCAATTAATAATATTGATGGGTGGACATTGACATAACCACTTAACACTTAACCCCTTAACGCCGTTATGGCGTACCATGCCGTCACGCATTAAATGGGCTTTAAAGCCGTTGCGACGGCATGGTACGCCGTAACGGCTTAAGCCCCCAAGAAGAGAGGTGTACTTACCTCCGCCGCGATCCTCTTCTGGGGGCTGCCTGAGAGCCCAGGCAGTCCCCTTCCGGCAAATGAGGCCCCCGGGGGCCATGTGATCGCTCTCAAAGAGCGATCACATGGCCTCCTATAGCTGGCTGTGGATCTGCCAGCAGGGGGACTGTCTGAAATATCAGACAGTCCCCCTGCTGGTAGGAGGTGTAAAAAAAATAAATTAGACATGTGTAAAAATAAAATAAATATATTTATATATATATATAATATGTATATATATTATATATATATAATATATATACATATTATATATATGTAACGTCATACAAAGTGTATTTTAATATTAATATAAGTACATATATTAATATTAAAATACACTTAGAATGATGTTACATATATATATATATATATATATATATTATATATGTATATATATTATATATATAATATATGTACATATATATATGATATATAAATACGTCTAATTAAAATAATAAATAAATAAAATGATAAAATAAATAAATAAAATATTGAAACAAAATTTAATATAAATTATATATGCATATGTAATTTCATTCTAACTGTATTTTGTTATTAATATATATATATCGGTAACAAAATACACTTAGAATGACATTCTATATATATCTATCTATATATAAAATACAAAAAAACGCAAATATATATATATAGATAAATACATATAATTACATAAAAGATTACATTAGTATACGCGTAGAATTTAAATACCTATAAATGCATATATATTAAAATTCTACGTGTATATTTAAATAATCTTTTAATGTAATTATGTGATTTGATTAATTAAAATTTGATTGACATGCCTGACAACACAGGGAGAAAGTGCAGAGAATTTAATTCGCAAGCACTATATTTGACCCTGTAACTCTCCAAGACACCATAAAACCTGTACATAGGGGGTACTGTTTTACTCGGGAGACTTCGCTGAACTCAAATATTAGTGTTTCAAACTGGTAAATTGTATTACAACGATGATATTTTAAGTAAAAGTGAAGTTTTTCGCATTTTTTACAAGCGAACGGCACTTTTATGGTCTATATTATTGTTGTAATATTTTTTACTGTTTTAAAACACTAATATTTGTGTTTAGTGAAGTCTCCCGAGAATAACAGTACCCCCCATGTACAGGTTTTATGGTGTTTTGGAAAGCTAGAGAGTCACATATAAGGCTTGCATTTCATTTTTTTCACATTGAAATTTGCCAGATTGGTTATGTTGCCTTTGAGAGCGTATGGTAGCCCAGGAATGAGAATTACCCCCATGATGGCATACCATTTGCAAAAGTAGACAACCCGAGGTATTGCAAGTGGGGTATGTCCAGTCTTTCTTAGTAGCCACTTAGTCACAAACACTGGCCAAATATTCGTTTTTTGCTTTTTTCACACAAAAACAAATATGAACGCTAACTTTGGCCAGTGTTTGTGACTAAGTGGCTACTAAAAAAGACTAAACATACCCCACTTTCAATACCTTGGCTTGTCTACTTTTTCAAATGCTATGCCATTATGGGGGTAATGCTCATTCCTGGCTACCACACCGTCTCAAAGGTAACATTACTAATCTGGAAAATTTCAATTTAAAAATGGAATGTTCTATATTTGACCCTGTAACTTTCCAAAACAACATAAAACCTGTTAATGGGGGGTACTGTTGTACTCGTGAGACATTGCTGATTACAAATCTGTGCATTTTTTTGCAGTAAAACCTAACAGTGTTATGACATTCACAGTTAAAATGTCAGACGGAAATGCACATTTTAAAAAAAAATCTAATTTTCTCACATTTTTTTTAATTTTATTCATAATAAATTATGTTCCATATATGAATAGTTAATGATAGATTAAAGCCCTGTTTCTCCTGAACAAAATGATATATAATAAGTGTGGGTGCATATAATTTGAAAGAGGGGAACTACGGGTGAACAGACATATAGCGCAAATTCCAGTTTTTGTTTACGTTTTGTTTTGATCAGAACGTGCACTATTGACTCCGTCCTGAAGGGGTTAATCCAATTAATGATGTTTTTTTTTTTTTTTTTTTTTTTTTAATTCTTTATTTTGGTTGTGCATATAGGAAAAAATACAGACAGGCTTACTATATATCACATTAGCTTGATCAAGCATCAATAAAACATGTTTAAAGCATTGAGTGACATATGAAGAACATGCACATTTTTATAGTATAGGTTTAAGCAAAAACAGGTTTAACATTAGTAAGTCAGGCGTTACTGCGTGGTTAATGTTACATGCTTATAATACAAGAGTGTAATAAAGGTTGTGTATCTCAGGATGGTGCCAGGCAGACAGGCTTATTAACATGAGTGGCATGTGGAAGGCCGTCAGGTGACATGACCCATGTGTGTAGCGCAGCATTATGTGATTGGAAGAGCATTGTTATAAGGGTGCTAAGTCTAAAAGAGAAGGAGAAACATGCAGGCAGTGTGGATGTCTGAAGTGTATATAGGGTGAGATATTCATGAAAAACTGCCAGGCAGGCAGACAGGCTTGGTCTCGTTAAGTGAGTGAGTGACAGGCCTTTTGAGAGCATGTGTGTCATATGTAGTGAGATATTACCCCTGTCAATAGTGTTGTGAGATTGCCAATTAAGTAAGAGCGGTCAAACCATGAGTTTTTTTTATAAAGTTCTTCACTTTGGTGATTCACTGTATATGAGGCTGCAGTGTGGCCTGGACAGTGTCCCTTATGGCAGAGGTTATGAGTATGAGCCTCTGTGAGTCCTGGCATGTGTGTGCCCTGTCAGCCTATGCCCAGCACAGGGAACACAGTTAGGGGTGCTTGGCAGCCCTGGCAGAGGAGAGTTAAGAGTCCCAAAGTCCCCAGTAAGGCTCCCCTCCTGACCCAGACCTGGTAACTTGACTCGTTGGCTGCCAAGGTCACATCGTGGAGTTTGGTGGAGTAGTCAGCCCTGTCTCGTGCTTGGGAGAGGTTCTGCATCGGCTTGTCAAAGGTCTGTGGTCTGGTGGGTTTCTGGGTTGAGCCCGGTGAGTTCGACTGATAGGCACTGTAGATCCGTCGCGTGGGTTTAGGTTGGTGCTTTACAGCTCTCTGTGTGTCCCTTGGGGGTAGTCCCCTGGGGGGCCTGGGACCCCTCATCCATTGGTGGCGTGTGCTGGGACCTGCGGACTGCGGCGACCCTGGTATCGGGTGTGGCGTGTTGCGTGCAGGCGTCCCCTTCTCTGCCCGGCTCTTGGCAGGCCCTTTCACCGCTTGTGATTGAGCGGTCTCGCCTCCCGGCTGGGGACTGACCGTGTGTGCGGTGCATCGCTGCTGCAGTCTCCGCCAGAAGCGATCAAATATTTTCTCTAGCTTCGCTTGGGTATCTGCGGCATAGTCGTATGGCCGCCCCTGCTCCAGATCCTTGCCTCGTGGGCGTCCGACCTCCGCCATCTTTGAGTGTCGGGGTTGATGCAGAGTCTTCTTGCTGTATGGTGAGCGTGAGTACAGCGTACTGTCTCTGTGGGGGACCGGGATGACCCCCGCCGGTCCAGAGGGGGGGGGTTGGAGTGCCACTGTTCCGAGTCCCTTCTCGTAGCCCAAGGGGATCGGCCGCTTCCCCTCAGCTCCGTTCCAGGTAGGCCGCAGCAAGGAACACAGGGTTTGGGCAGGGTAAGCGCACGGGTGAGGTGTTGTTTAGCTTCCCTGGGTCCCCCTGACCTTAATTACCCTGTCGGGTTCGATTAAAAGCCGTGCCCGCCGAGTTATGTAGCTTAATTTAGCGATGAAGTCGGGAGCTCCCGCTTTCTGCTTCTGGCTCGCTTGCAGGTCAGGCTCCGCCCCCTAATGATGTTTATTTACTGTAATCTTGATATTCAATGATGATGTAATTTCGCTCTTATAAGGGTCTGCGAGCCCGTTTTTAATCAGATGCCATTAAATTTTCTCGAAGTGCTTTTAACCTGAACTCTGTGTGTCAGTGTGAACTTCTGCGTATACGCAATTTAATCATCTCAGATTTGGACAGGAACAGATAGACATTTAAACATATTTGTTTATTTCTAAATTAATCTACATCAGTTTCATTTGCTACTCTTCATCATCCAGTCACATCCACCACTCTAGCAAGATGGGTTCGCTGGTTGTTGTCTTTAGACAGTGTAGACTCTTATTTTGGAGCACACTCGGTCCGGGGTGCAGCAGCGGCGAGGGCTTTTTTGGCGACATATTGCGGTCTGCGGACTGGACTAGAGAAAGTACATTCCATGTTTTTTTTTCGTCAGGTTTCTCATGCTTCTCTTTCTTTTCTTCCACAGCTTTAATTAATGCTAAATATGAAGCCTCCTGTCACGTTATAAAATTGTAGATTATTCTAAGGCGGTGTACCTATAATCTTAATTTTATTAAAGACAGGAGGCAAATATTTTCCCACCCTCTTTTTCTCCCCTCCCTGTTTCTATTGTTCATTATTTTAACTTCAATAAAGATTTGAGTACATTGTAAGTGTGTTTATTGTGATATTATGTGATTTTAATTACTATCACACATATTGAGATTTTCAGTTACTTTTACTTGTTAAGATGACATTTTAGATATATTTTGAATATATCTCTCTCTATATATATAAGGCAAACAGTTAATTTCCAAGTATCTTTCATGTCTTTTTGTTTCTTTTCTGTTTGATTCAACTTCATTGATCAATTTATGGGATCATCTTCACACTCTACGAAAACCCTCCTTTCGGGATTCGTTTCCAGTCTAAATCTTCATTGTTCTGGGTGATTTTTGGATATGTTGATATGTTCACATGACAGGTTCCACTCAGAACAGGCCTCGCGATGGTTGACCAAAGAAGTTGTGTGCACATGCTCAGCGTCATATGCAGAGGTTGTCTTTGGGAAATAGACGTATGAGTGCTGCCAGCATTGCTGCAGAGGTTGAAGGGGTGGGAGGTCAGCCTGTCAGTGCTCAGACCATATGCCGCACACAGCATCAAATCAGTCTGCATGGCTGTCGTCCCAGAAGGAAGCCTCTTCTAAAGATGATGCACAAGAAAACTCGCAAACAGTTTTCTGAAGACAAGCAGACCAAGGACATGGATTACTGGAACCATGTCCTGTGGTCCAATGAGACCACGATAAACTTATTTGGTTCAGATGGTGTTAAGCGTGTGTGGTGGCAACCAGGTAAGGAGTACAAAGGCAAGTGTGTCTTGCCTACAGTCAAGCATGGGGGTGGGAGTGTCAAGGTCTGGGCCTACATGAGTGCTGCCAGCACTGGGGAGCTACAGTTCATTGAAGGAACCATGCATGCCAGCATGGTTGTGGACTTTTAATTTGTTTTACTACTGTGTTAATAAAGGTATTTTGGCTACTTTTACATTGAGTGTGCCATTTTACTCTTTTTACTCTGTTATTATTCTTTTATTATTTTATTGCCTTGTATCATGATTTTACTCCTAGTAAGAACGATTCAAGAAATCCTTAGGTGGGGATTATTCCACCTGCCCCAATCCATAGAGCAGTTTGTCAGCTCTGGTAAATGTGAGTAATATTCTCCTATTTATTCTTCTGGTTGATTTTATACAGTGAGCACTATTGTTGTTTCTTTTTATTTTTTGGTCCACACATCATTGAAACCATTCTTCATGTATCCTATAAGTGGGGATTGTACCACTGTACGCTTTTCATACTGGAGCTTGTTAAATGCTCTAAAAAACGTGAGTAGGACCATATATATTTTTATTCTTATTTGTATAGTTTCTGGATATACTGCACCATTATCCTCTCCTTCTCTCCACACACGGACCACATCTGATATCCCAACAAGAAAATGTTCCTTTAACAAGTTTGTGATTGCTCCTCCAGAAGGTATATTTATACCTTCTATACCTTTATCTTTTATTGGACTTTCTATATTGGACATGTATTTAATATTTTATATTTAATTTTCTATATATCTCATTTTATATTTATTTGGCTTTAAGGCATCTTATGCTGGTTATGTTATCCTCACCAGTGTCTTTTTAGAGTGGTGCTAATCCTCTACACTTTTTTATATTTTGTATTTTAAACACAGACCTGTATTCTACAGAGAGCAGCACTATACTGGGAGCACTGACTGACCCAGGATATTATACACAGACCTGTATTATACAGAGAGCAGCCCTAAACAGGGAGCACTGACTGTCCCAGGATATTATACACATACCTGTGTTATACAGAGAGCAGCACTATACACTATACAGAGAGCACTGACTGTACCAGTATATTATATACACAGACGTGTACTCAGGGCCGTTTGAAGGAATTTGGGGGCCCCAAGCAAAATGGACATGTTTTCTTTTACTCCCCCCCCCCCCCCCATGTTCTTCTAACCTCCCCTTCCCTGTAGCGTGGCCGAGCTCCTCTTCCTCCTGGCTGTCAGTCCGGCCGGGTACCACGCGGTACAGGAGATTCAGTTTCCTGTTCCTGGCCGGACTGAAAGGCCAGGAGCACTCAGTGTGCACTTCCTGTCAGTCCGGCTGGAAACAGGAAACTGAATCTCCTGTACCGCGCGGTACCCGGCCGGACTGACAGCCAGGAGGAAGAGGAGGTCGGCCACGCTACAGGGAGGGGGAGGACGGAGGTGACGAGAGAGGAGTGCTGCAGTTGCCTCAGGCTCTCTATAGAGTGCTCAGGCGGCTGCTAGGAAGCACCAGCTCTGCTTGGGACCCGGGCCAGCTCGGAGCCCCAAGCAATTGCTTGGTTTGCCTGCCCGCTAGCGACGGGCCTGCGTGTACTATACAGAGAGCAGCACTATTCAGGGAGCACTGACTGTCCCCGCATATTATACACACAGACGTGTACTATACAGAGAGCAGCACTATTCAGGGAGCACTGACTGTCCCGTGATATTATACACACATAGACCTGTATTATACTGAGAGCAGCACTATACAGGAAGCGCTGACTGTCCCATGATATTATACAGAGACCTGTATTATACAGAAAGGAACCCTATACAGGGAGCACTGACTGTACCGGGATATTATGCACACAGACCTGTATTGTTGATAAATTATCGATAAAATTAAGCTTATATTTATTGGTACCTCAAACAAATGCAATACATACATACATACACACAGACTGCTTGACACATTAACACGCAGACTGCTGAATACACGCACACACCGACTGCCAAATACACGCACACACAGACTGCTGAGTGTACACACAGTACACTGAATACACACACAAACACACACAGACAGAGACTGCTGAATACACACAGAATGCTGAATATATACGCAGACTGCTGAATGCACACAGGTTGCTGAATACACACACACACAGACTGCTTGTGTATGGCAGTATGTCTCTGTATGACAGTGTCTGTATATCTGTCTCTGTATGCCCGAGTATGGCAGTTTCTGTATGTCTGTTTATGGCAGTGTCTGTATGCTTCTGTAAGACAGTGTCCGTATGACTGTGAATGTCAGTATCTGTATGTCTGTGTATGTATGCCTGAGAATGGCAGTGTCTGTATATCTGTATCTGAATGTCTGTGTCTGGATGCCTGAGTATGGCAGTGTCTGTATGTCTGTGTATTGCAGTGTCTGTGTGTCTCTGTATGCCTGAGTCTGAATGTCTGTGTAGGACTGTATGTCTCTTTTTGACAGTGTCTGTCTGAGTCTGTATGTATCTATGGATATGTATGTATGTTTGGGTATGGCAGTATGTCTCTGTATGACAGTGTCCGTATGTCTCTGTATGCCTGAGTCTGTATGTCTCTGCATGACAGTGTATGTATGGCTGTGTATGACAGTGTCTTGCCTCAAGATCCCGTTGCTCCAGAGCCCGGGTTGGCAAACCCCAGTGTAGTATAAATAAACCAGATCCAGGCACTCAATGATCTCAAAATAGTAGTTTTATTGGGGCAAAAAAGAGCAGCAACTTTTCCTTCTTATACAGGTTTGCTCTTTTTTTGCTCCCATAAAATGGCTATTTTGAGATCCTTGAGTGCCTGGACCTGGTTTATTTCTGTGCATGATTGTATATCTGTATCTTTATGACTGTCTGTATTTCCCTTCATGTATGTGTACGACAGTCTGTGTATGCCTGTGTCTTTATGACTGTGTGTCTGTATGTCATTGTATGAGTGTATGCTTGTGTAGGACAGTGTCTGTATGTCACGGTATGACAGTGTCTGTATGTCACTGTATGACTGTCTGCATCACTGTGTCTTTGTGTCTGTATGATTACACCTGCAATCAGACACGGTATACACATAATGACAGACTGCCACAAACACACACACATCATACACAATCAGATATGGTATACACACACAATACTACACCTACACTCTAACACAGTATGCACACTTACACTCACTGCTACACATACACAATGCTACACACACAGTCAGACATAGTACACATTGTAACTAGTATTTTAGCGATTTAGGGAACCTTCGTCTTTCAAACACATTTTTTTTTCTCTTATGTCACTCCCTGTGATGTTACATAGCATCTAGTGAACCACACACACACTGACTCACACTTACCAGTTGCCTGGATGCCTCTGTGCAGAGCTGAGCTTCCTCTCCCTCTCTCTCCCCTGCGCTGCTCTCTGTGACCCAGGAGGAAGTCCTCACAGCACAGTGCCCCCACTGGCCGCACGTGGGAACTTCCATCTATGATTTGATCCTTCAAAGAAAGATGGAGGTAGGGGCCCCGATGGACCTGCCACCTCTTTACACTGCCAACAGTGCGCAGGGCCCATCAGGCAAGTGGGAACTGACAGCACTGCTGCTGCAGCTTGTGAAGGAAGACTCAGTGCTCCTGCTTCAATTTCAATTGGGGGGGCACAAGTGGGAGGGGGTACTGCATGATGTAGGGGGGCCGTGGTCCCCTCTGGCCCCCCTAGCGACGCCACTGTAATAAGCCACAGTCTGGTTACACACTTAAAAGATATAGAATACATATAACGAATTGTCGATACACACAGTAAGATATTAAACATAGAATTTTATGATATTCATACTAATGAGGTTTTAGAGCCAGACTGGGGAACAAAGCACCAGTTCATAGGCAGTTCATAGGCAGTTAACAATATATCCGAAAATCACCCAGATCTGTTTGGTAGTTTGCGATCGGCACCACAGGGAAGATCTGACCGGTCTGCCACGAGGTTGAAGCCCAGAAATAGTTCCATGAAAAGGGTGGCAAGAGCCGGTCTCCGTTTGTGAGGTTTTGCATGAAAACCACATAAGATATAGTCAAGCTGGTTCATGGGGAATGCTCCCTGTATTCGGTATTCTGCAACTCCCGAATGCCATTCGTCTAGGTGAATGAGAATGAGAACGAGGAGTAGATCCATAGAGACTGGTGTTCGTGAGAATGCCTGGCCAAAATGAGTTCCAGGCACTCGATGACCAGGTCCTGCTGACAGCGTTTGGGAGACATGATGGCCGCCATCCATTGTTCCAACCACGTGTATTCGTATGTACGAAATGGCGGCCACCCAGTGAAGCATTCTATTAATGATTTCCTCTGTGGTTTTCGAACAAGATACATAACATTATATGTTCTAATTAGTCTCTTGGGTGGTCTCGGTTCGGGAACCGAACAAAATAACGAACCAGCTGGAACATGATTAGAAACGAAGGGAAATAGCACAACAGTGATGGGGCATTCCTTCACAGTAATTAAACATTGCCCTGAGCTCTTGTCAAGGGTTCTGTCTTAGCTTCTGATAAATGTGGCAAAATATGTACGGTACTCTGAAGTTGAAAACATGGGAATGTGGCTTTGAAACTAATATAAGAAGCTACCAGTTGTCAAAGTTGACATAATTTGTCTCTTCCTCAGAGACTCTATTAGAAAAATAAGACAGTTAAGACGCTAGCTATAGGCAGTTACAGTAGGAATGGATTACAATGTCATCAAGGTATGCAGCATGTGTCAAAACACGTCATCGATAATACCCTGGAAGATGACAGTGTCTTTACATTTAATCCCTCTCATGTCTCAAAGCTTTATAATAATCCTCTGTGAAATCCATATAGTAACCCTGCAACATGTGGAACCTTGCAACTTGTTAAATAGTTCAATAATATGAGGCAGAGGATATGCTGTACTATGTTTCAGGCTTCTACGGTAGAGTTTAGCTACATAAAAGATATGTTCAAATAAAGAAGACAGGAGAACAGGATTTGTGTATGAACCCCTTCTGCAGAGCCTCAGCAATGAAGCGTTAGATGATAAGCTTGTTTGGGCCCTCTTTACCAGCTGTTTCTGTTTGTGAAACGTGTTTTGTTAAATTGTTTCTCTCGTTTTACCTATTGTACTGTTCTGTGGAGTATGTTGGTACTACATGAATAATTGTAATCAGGCCTTAAAATTTCAAACAGTCAAAACCAAAGAAAAAAGTTACCTGTGCTCTTCCCAAATCCCTATGCATATTTTTAAAAAATGGAGGTTATTTCGTTTCTCCAATGGCCATGATGGTTTAATAAGCATGTAGAGGTGGAAATAAAAAATACCCCTTTCTGCCTCATTAGAGATATTTTTGCCAGAAGCTCAAGGAAGCAAGGTCAAAGGTTAGTGTAGGACCCACCTGAAGGTTTGCCTTGACGTGGCAGGTGGGCTAAACTCTCTTATGGCCATTGGAGAAGCTAAATAACCTCCACTTGTTTAAATATTCATAGGGATTTGTGAAGAGCGCTGGTAACTTTTTTAGTTTGTTTTTACTGTATTTATTGGGGCTGATGTGTACTATGATCGTTGCTGCCACCCAGGAGCGATGGGAGTTTGAGCACAGGACTTAAAATTTCAAATCCTGTGCTCCTAGCCAGGCCTTTTTTTCACTGCAAGTCTGGGGGCGCCCATAGAATATGTACCATGGGTGAATTTCTACTTCCCACGGTTACACAGGGAGTTACTGTAGGAGTAATACCCCAAATGGAACCTTAATGGGGTCCTTTGTGCTCCTTATCAAATCAATCACACTTCTTTTATGGCAGACGGTAGGAACTCCATTATGTCTTTGAATTCACCATTTAGAGAGGTAATTTCATCACGCTCACTTTACAGAAGTAAAAGATAATATTATGTTCAACATAACATTTCTACAAATTACTAATAATTATATGAGAATCTTATTATGGAGATTGATTTCTACTGGAAGTAATTGAATTGCAGGGTTAATGTCCTACATGGGTAATTAACGCAAACCGGTCATGACAGATAAGTTTACAGTTTTCTAACTAACTACAATTAAGTGTTTCTTCCCTTGATACTATTAAATGTTAATATTTTAATTTATTTCCATTACTGTTTTCTCCTGCTGAAAGCATCAGTCTTGTTTTCAGTGGGTGTTATACTTGCTGTAAGAGCTCTCCTGCATACTCCTGTTTGGGAAAACAGACTTTCTTCCACAATAGGTTAAGTCCCCTAAACATAATGCTGGTTTTATGGTATACAAATACAATGTTGTTTCTCTCCATTCACACATGCCTATGTGTATATGTCAGTGTGTGTATATGACACTGTGTATATGTGTTAATGTGTGTATGTGAGTGTATGTATGTGCCAGTGTGTGTATCTGTGGGTGCAAGTGGGTGTATCCGAGTGTGTGTGTATTTGTGAGTCAAGTGTGTGTGTATGTGTGAGTGTGTGTGTATGTGTATCTGAGTGTGTGTCTGTGTGCAAGTGTGCCACTATGTGCCAGTGTGTGTATCTGTGTGTCAGATACATACACACATACACACACATACATACACACACACAGATACACAGATACACACACTTGCACATACAAACACAGATACACACACTTTGACACACAGATATATACACACACATAGTTGCACACTGTGTGTCAAGGTGTGTGTGTGTGTATCTGTGTGCCACTATGTGCCTGTGTGTGTGTGTGTGTGTGTGTGTATCTGTGTGTCAGATTCATACACACTGACACACAAATACACACAGTGGAACATACAAACACAGATACACACACACACACACATTGGCACATAAAAACACAGATACACACACTTTGACACACAGATACACACACTGGCACATACAAACACAGATGCACACACTTTGACACACAGATACACAACTTTGACACACAGATACACACACTGGGGGGAGTGGCGGTTCATCAATGTTGATACACTATGTCAAAGGGTTCCACAGGAAAAATTAATTGCCAGTTACATGTGTGGGAGAATTAATTAATTAATTAATTAATAGCTGTGTCAGAGGGAGAGAGACAAATTTCAGTATGACCTGTTATATGCCTTTGCATAGCTTTTAAATTCGGAGAAGCAAGTAGGACAGCCACCTTAGGCTTTACATTTTTTTGTATTATACATCTCCTTGTGAGTTTCTATATCAAGGGGTTGTGTATTATTGGATGGTATAATGGTTGAAGATGAATAAATGCATTTCTGTGGTCCGCTCACCTTTCTTTCAGTACTGCAGTGTGCTGGAATGATGGTTGGCACAGGGTGAAGACAGGTATAGAGTATCATTGTCTTAGAGAGAGAGACGTGAGTGTACCAAATAAATATGCACACCGAGCAAGAAATCCACCAGACCACTAAGGACCAAGGTCCTCCTCTCAGGAAACTGGTAGGTAAATGAATGGGACCTCTTATATAATTGTTTTTATTTTGTGTTTTTTCTTTATTCTGAGGCTCTAGTGTAAGACTGGGCTCTGCCTAGCTTGCTTGTGTGATCCACCTGATAACAATATAGCAAACAGCACCCATATAGTATACACATCGCAGACATCACCTACATAACAGATAGCAAATGCATGGCACCAATATCTCATAGAGCATCGCCAGTGCACCAATGGTACACATTGTCTTGACCCAGCTACCCTTCCAACTATCGTCCCATATCCCTGCTCCACATACAACTCATAAGAAATTAAGTATCTACTTAATCTATGGCATTTGTAATATGCATGCATTGTAACAAAAGAAAATAGTAAATACCAAAACAAGGCATGGCAGAAGAGGGAGTTATGGATCTCTACGAATCTTAGAGTATACACCTGATGAAGTTACAGCTATTGGATTAAAACATGAGACCCCATGATGTTCTTCTTCACCTCAGAGTATACTAAACCATTCGTCACTGGAAATGTACACATTACCCAGTTGAAGATCTGCAGGGTTGTCTAGATCATCCCACCAGAGATGATGTGTGCTTCCTCACAAATGCTATTCTTAATAACAGTACTGTCACTACTGCTCCTGCCACTGAAATCTGAGGTTCTGTATGGGTTACATATATATTTCTGTACATATGTATGTATATGGAGGATATTGGGCAATAAAGTTATTTATTCTGCAGCAAATACCTAGTCTAAGAAAACAGAGGAGATATCTCAGCCAATCCCTGAGCTTACATTTACTGATCGCACACTTGTATTTTGTCTCAACCTGGATAGATTCAGGCCTGCTACATATTGCATTGCAGTATTGACCATCTGCAATATGAATTCTGGCCAACATAACCTCTGGTTTCCTGATCTTGACTTGTATTTATGACTACCCCGTTTACTGCAACCCTTACTGTATCTATTTTGCCACTCAAAAAAAAAAGAATGGAAGACCACTCGGACAAAATGTGGCCAAGGGTAACTTTACAAATTCCACACTACATCTGACCTGATCTGAGCTTTTCAGCCATCAGATTAATTTCCTTCCTTATACATTTTGTGTTGGACCTCATTATTTCCTTTTAGGTGTGATATCATTGTTGTGGTGCTTACCTTCATGTGTAATAGTGTTTGTGAGCTAGGATTTGGGCACAGTCCTCTATACCTCTTATACTGGTGGTATGAATGATTTACTGTACTCCCCATAACCCAGTCACTATGTGGGCTATGCTGGAATAGTCCTAAAAGGATGAGTAATAGCCCTGTCAAGTCAGTGAATGCAAATAAGGAAATGTTGATACTGGCTGCTCCAGTAGCATTAGTATCAGTCCCTTACATGACATTTATCCACTAAATCACATGCCTGGAAACTCTAAGCAAACACACAGTGTTAGAAACTTTGTGTACATTGCACTCCAAGACACCCTTTCACAATAATCATGTATGAGAGGGAGGCTTGGAACTTAGAAGAGAGCTATCTTCTCTCGCTAGCTTCAATTCCAAACCATTGGCAAAACCCAGTTGAAAATGATCGACTAGTTTCAGTCTTTATATTATTATCTAACCTCAACTGGATTTAATGCCGGACGAAATTCTAGCATCTGAACCCAATAAATGGGTCATCTGTGTGAGAAATATTGTTAGATAAATGTGCCTCTGAAGCCCATGCTAAGTATATTAACATTTTTTTTTATATTTTTTAATATGATATATTATTCGAGCCGATATTTAATAAGTCTTTAATGATGGTAATATAATCAATTTAAACTAATAAATGTTATTGCTGGGAATGCAATCTTTTGCTGAGAGATTCAGCTGAGTGCTCTCAGCCAATGAGCTAAGCCCTCACCAATAGACTTATTTAAGTGCTGCAGAGAAGTAGGCAACCAGGGCCTGGCAGACAGCAGGTAAGTTGTCACACAATTTGATTACTGTGAGGGTGTAAGTTCACTCCTTGCACCATAACCACTACGATGGGCTCTAGTAGTTATGGTGCCTGGAGTACTCCTTTAAAGTACAAATAGCCTTGAATATTCGTTAAGCCCCTTCATAAGGATGCTGATTATGCAATGCTACAAAAAATAAAAAAATACAAAAAAATACTATATCTCAGCAGGTTATTCAGATTTTTTTGTTGCAAGGCATTGTGAAACTGGCTTTAGCTGTTAGATGTGAATGCTCAGACTATGGCAACAAGCTGGATGAATCCGATATGATTTTGTGGACTTTCTAGCTTGATGCACATATAATAGATATGCATAGCAGTGTCTCGAGCAGGGGTAGGCAAACTTTTGCAACTTCAAATATTTTGTACTACATCTCTTACAGTCATAATTATGGCAAAGCATCCTGGGAGGTATAGTCTACAACATCTGGAGTTCTAAAAGGTTGCCTACCCCGGTCAAGGTTGTAAGATAAATATTGTTGGATAACATGATCTGCATACACAATTGCTGTGTATTTATGAACAACCTTTACCCTATCTAGTTATTATTTATTGGATAATATGTTCTGGCATTTTGTAACTATACATTATATTGTTTGAACAATCAAACCAATACGATATAGATTATTCAACTAGCAGGATATTCAAAACTTGTGCCCCTATTGATTACTAACTCTTATACTGTTCCGGTTGAGATCAATAAAATGTTCCAGTTCTACAAGCTTTACTAATGAGGGTAAACAAGCTATGTCTGGATGAGTAAGAATCTCTGAGTATTTCATAATACTAAGGTCATCCAGGAGTGAAGCTGTGTGTGTGTCTTCATGGTAAAGGTCTCTGACAGAAAATGAGTATATCTAAGTGCTAGGGATTTTCAGAGTAAAGGTGTCTCCCTGCATGTCAGGTCATTTGCTGCCTGGCCCACTATCATCTAATATGTCTGCCTCATTTAAAACATTAATTCCATATAATTTTACTTTTTGTTGACCAAGTAATGAAACAATAGAACAATAAAAATAGATAGTAGTGAGTCCATGGAGCCAAAGAAATCCCAACAATTAGAATATTTTATTTATTTATAAAATATTTTACCAGGTTAGATACATTGAGATTTCTCTTGTTTTCAAGTATGTCCTGGGTCCACAAAACATTGCATTATCTAGTGCCATAGCTTGAGATGTGTTATTTTCCAAAGAACATAGCTATAGGATAAAAGTAAAAGTGAGGTTTCCAATTAAAATAGTAATGTGTTGAATGTATGATCAAACACATCATTGGGAAATAAACAGATACATACTAAATGTAATTTAAAAATATGAAAACCATCATACAATTAGTGATGTACCGAACTGTTCGCTGGCGAATAGTTCCTGGCGAACATAGCGTGTTCGCGTTCGCCCCGGCGGGCGAACACATGCGTGGTTCGATCCACCCCCTATTCGTCATCATTGAGTAAACTTTGACCCTGTGCCTCACGGTCAGCAGACACATTCCAGCAAATTATCAGCAGACCCTCCCTTCCAGACCCTCCCACCTCCCACCCATTTTAGATTCATTCTGAAGCTGCATTCTTAGATAGAGGAGGGAAAGTGTAGCTGCTGCTCATTTGATAAGGAAATTGATAGCTAGGCTAGGGTATTCAGTGTCCACTACAGTCCTGAAGGACTCATCTGATCTCTGCTGTAAGGACAGCACCCCAAAAAGCCCTTTTTAGGGCTAGAACATCAGTCTGCTTTTTTTTCTTTTTTTTTTTCTGTGTAATGTAATTGCAGTTGCCTGCCTGCCAGCTTCTGTGTCAGACTCACAGTGGATACTGTGCCCACTTGCCCAGTGCCACCACTCATATCTGGTGTCACAATAGCTTAAGCTTGCATTTAAAAACAAAATTTTTTTTTCACTGTAATAGATTGAATAGCAGTTAGTTGTCTGCAAGCGTCTGGGTGTCAGGTCTTCAGCGTGTACTCTGCCAACCTCTGCAAGTGCACTTGGCCACTCATATCTGGTGTCACTATAGCGTGCCTTTAAAAAGAAAAAAAGTTTTTCACTGTAAGCTAATAGCAGTCAGTGTCCTTAAAGCGGGTGTCAGGCCTTCAGTGTGTACTCTGCCAACCTCTGCCAGCGTACTTTGCCACTCATATCTGGTGTCTCTATAGCGTGCCTTTAAAAAGAAAAAAAGTTTTTCACTGTAAGCTAATAGCAGTTAGTTGTCTGCAAGCGTCTGGGTGTCAGGCCTTCAGCGTGTACTCTGCCAACCTCTGCCAGTGTACTTTGCCACTCATATCTGGTGTCACAATAGCATGCCTTTAAAAAGAAAAAAGTTTTTCACTGTAAGCTAATAGCAGTTAGTTGTCTGCAAGCGTCTTGGTGTCAGGCCTTCAGCGTGTACTCTGCCAACCTCTGCCAGTGTACTTTGCCACTCATATCTGGTGTCACAATAGCGTGCCTTTAAAAAGAAAAAAAGTTTTTCACTGTAAGCTAATAGCAGTTAGTTGTCTGCAAGCGTCTGGGTGTCAGGTCTTCAGCGTGTACTCTGCCAACCTCTGCCAGTGTACTTTGCCACTCATATCTGGTGTCTCTATAGCGTACCTTTAAAAAGAAAAAAGTTTTTCACTGTAAGCTAATAGCAGTCAGTGTCCTTAAAGCGGGTGTCAGGCCTTCAGCGTGTACTCTGCCAACCTCTGCCAGTGTACTTTGCCACTCATATCTGGTGTCTCTATAGCGTACCTTTAAAAAGAAAAAAAGTTTTTCACTGTAAGCTAATAGCAGTCAGTGTCCTTAAAGCGGGTGTCAGGCCTTCAGCGTGTACTCTGCCAACCTCTGCAAGTGCACATTGCCACTCATATCTGGTGTCACAATAGCGTTGATTTAAAAACAAAAACATTTTTTTCACTGTTATAGATTGAATAGCAGTTAGTTGTCTTCAAGCGGGTGTGTCAGGCCTACAGCGTGTACTCTGCCAACCTCTGCCACTGCACAGTGCCACTCATATATGGTCGCACAGTAGCTTGCACGCATAGTACCACTAATCCAAAAACAAATGAAAGGCAGAGGCAGGCCACCTCGCAGGGGCCATCGTGGTCGTGGTGCTGTGATTCCTTTTTGCCCTAGAATAATGCCCAGTTTTCATAGGCCACATACCCTGAACTTGGAAAGTTCTGAGAACATAGTTGACTGGCTAACACAGGACACCCAATCTTCTACAGCTTCCGCTCGGAACCTTGACGCACCATCCTCCTCCAGCTTAGCTTCGGGCACCTCTCAAGATACCACTCCCCTGCCTGCCGCCACCACCAACACTAGCATCACAGCCGCTTCACTTGTTATGTCAGAGGAGTTATTTACACATCCGTTTGAAGAAATGAGTGATGCGCAACCATTATTGCCAGAGGATGTAGATAACAGGGATATATCTCAGGCAGGCAGCATTACACACATGGACGTACGGTGTGATGATGATGATGTTGTACCCACTGCTGCTTCCTTTGCTGAGTTGTCAGATACAAGTGAAGCGGTTTATGATGACGATGCGTCCATGGATGTCACGTGGGTGCCCGCTTGGCAAGAAGAAGAACAGGGCGAAAGTTCAGATGGGGAGACAGAGAGGAGGAGGAGGAGACGAGTTGGAAGCAGGGGG
The DNA here is from genome assembly GCF_036172605.1 of Pelobates fuscus. Classification (NCBI taxonomy): domain Eukaryota; kingdom Metazoa; phylum Chordata; class Amphibia; order Anura; family Pelobatidae; genus Pelobates; species Pelobates fuscus. The sequence goes on along the minus strand of NC_086319.1, from coordinate 316,556,147 downwards.
AGGTCGTCGCAAGGAGCTAGTGGCACAGTCAGACAGCATGCATCGGCACCCGGGGTCAGCCGACAGCATGCCAATCAACGCATGCTGTGTCCACCACCAGAATGCCGTCATTGCAGAGCTCAGCAGTGTGGTATTTTTTTGTGTGTCTGCCTCTGACCACAGCGATGCCATTTCCAACCTGTGCCAAAAGAAACTGAGTCGTGGGAAGTCCAACACCCACCTAGGTACAACTGCTTTGCGTAGGCACATAATCTCACATCACAAACGCCTATGGGATCAACACATGAGTACAAGCAGCACACAAACTCAAAGCCGCCATCCTCCTCCTGGTCCAGCATCTTCAGCCACGTCAACCACTGCTGTCCTCCTTGCCCCCTCTCAACCATCCGCCACTCCGTCTCTCGCCTTGAGCAGTTCCCGCTCATCTGCCCACAGTCAGGTGTCTGTCAAGGACATGTTTGAGCGTAAGAAGCCAATGTCAGAAAGTCACCCCCTTGCCCAGCGTCTGACAGCTGGCTTGTCTGAACTATTAGCCTGCCAGCTTTTACCATACAAGCTAGTGGAGTCTGAAAAAGCTGGTGGAGTCTGAAAAAATTTGTAGCTATTGGGACACCGCAGTGGAAGGTAACCGGACAAAATTTCTTTTCACAAAAGGCAATCCCCAACCTGTACTCGATTGTGCAAAAGGAAGTAATGGCATGTCTGGCACACAGTGTTGGGGCAAGGGTCCATCTGACCACTGATACCTGGTCTGCAAAGCATGATCAGGGCAGGTATATCAACTACACTGCGCATTGGGTAAACCTGCTGACGGCTGCCAAGCATGGAATGCGTGGCTCTGCAGAGGAGTTGGTGACACCGCCACGACTTGCAGTCAGGCCTGCTGCCACCTCCTCTACTCCTCCTTCTCCATCCTCTTCCATAACCTCCTCGGCTGAGTCCTCTTCTGCTGCTGCGTCTTGCTCCACATCAACGGCACACCCCCAGCTCCCCAGGTACTGTTCCACATCCCGGATACGGCAGTGTCACGCCGTCTTGGGTTTGACTTGCTTGAAAGCAGAGAGTCACACCGGACAAGCACTCCTGTCCACCCTGAACGCACAGGTGGAAAAGTGGCTGACTCCGCAGCAACTGGATATCGGCAAAGTGGTTTGTGACAACGGAACAAATTTGTTGGCGGCATTGAAGTTGGGCAAGTTGACACATGTGCCGTGTAATCTGATCGTACAACGTTTTGTGCAAAAGTACACTGGGTTACAGGACGTCCTGAAGCAGGCCAGGAAGGTGTGTGGCCATTTCAGGCGTTCCTACATGGCCATGGCGCACTTTGCCGATATCCAGCGGTGAAACAACATGCCAGTGAGGGGCTTGATTTGCGACAGCCCGACACGTTGGAATTCAACACTCCTAATGTTCGACCGCCTGCTCCAACAAGAAAAAGCCTTTAATGAATATTTGTATGACCGGGGTGCTAGGACAGCCTCTGGGGAGCTGGGATTTTTTTTGCCACGTTACTGGACGCTCATGCGCAATGCCTGTAGGCTCATGCGTCCTTTTGAGGAGGTGACAAACCTAGTCAGTCGCACCGAAGGCACCATCAGCGACATCATACCATTTGTTTTCTTCCTGGAGCGTGCCCTGCGAAGAATGCTGGATCAGGCCGTAGATGAGCGTGAAGAGGAAGAGGAAGAGTTGTGGTCACCATCACCACCAGAAACAGCCTTATCAGCATCGCTTGCTGGACCTGCGGCAACGCTGGAAGAGGATTGTGAGGAAGAGGAGTCAGAGGAGGAATGTGGCTTTGAGGAGGAGGAGGAAGACCAACCACAACAGGCATCCCAGGGTGCTCTTTGTCACCTATCTGGTACCCGTGGTGTTGTACGTGGCTGGGGGGAAGAACATACCTTCATTGACATCACTGAGGAGTAGGAACGGGAAATGAGTAGCTCGGCATCCAACCTTGTGCAAATGGGGTCTTTCATGCTGTCGTGCCTGTTGAGGGACCCTCGTATAAAAAGGCTGAAGGAGAACGACCTGTACTGGGTGTCCACGCTACTAGACCCCCGGTATAAGCAGAAAGTGGCGGAAATGTTACCGAATTACAACAAGTCGGAAAGGATGCAGCATTTGCAAAATAAATTAAAAAGTATGCTTTACACAGCGTATAAGGGTGATGTCACAGCACAACGGGAATCTAACAGGGGAAGAGGTGGAAGTCATCCTCCTCCTCCCACGACCACGCCGGCACGGACAGGACACTTTAAAGACGTGTTGTTGATGGAGGACATGCGGAGCTTTTTAAGTCCTACGCATCACCACAGCCCTTCGGGATCCACCCTCAGAGAACAACTCAACCGACAGGTAGCTGTCATGCCTTAACTATGGTATCCTCTTACTTCCTGGTTCCACTGAGCTTAGCCACACCCCTTTATGACACGGTCTCCCTATTTAATCCGACCGCACCAGCTGATCGACGCTGGATTATTGAACTACGTTCCGTACTCACGAACCGGCTACAACATCGTTGTGAAAGCCCTCTATTACCGGACCGGACTGGAAGACTTCAAGTTCCCTTCACCTCTCCTCTTCCACGACTAAAGCTGAACTCTCTCCTTCCAGGATAACCGCCTCTGAGGAGATCTCGGGAACCAGTGTTCTATGTGCCGGAAGCTAAGTAAAACCTCTGTGATAAGCGTTGCATTTCAAAGCTGTTATTTCCTGTCTTCAAAGTCCTTCGATAAAACAAAACCGTTACAGCTAACTTCAACTCATACTTTATCTCAGTTAGCTGCATCTGTATCGCTTCAGTTAAAGTCTATGGAACAGCTATTGTAACTTCTTATCACCTAATTCATTAATACTACTAAGAGACTCTTTCTGATTCAGTGTCTGCTAATTACTACCGTTTACTACTTAAAGCTACAGTGCCTGTAATTGTGGACTTCAGTTATCGTTTACTACTTAAAGCTACAGTGCCTGTAATTGTGGACTTCAGTTATCGTTTACTACTTAAAGCTACAGTGCCTATAATTGTGGACTTCAGTTATCGTTTACTACTTAAAGCTACAGTGCCTGTAATTGTGGACTTCAGTTATCGTTTACTACTTAAAGCTACAGTGCCTGTAATTGTGGACTTCAGTTATCGTTTACTACTTAAAGCTACAGTGCCTGTAATTGTGGACTTCAGTTATCGTTTATTAATTAAAGCTACAGTACCTGTAATTGGACTTAAAGTCAATACCTTTTACTTTTTATAATAAATATTCAAACTATAAGAAATCTGCAGTTGTGTTCCTTCATAACAAATGTTTAGACGTGACAGTAGCAGACTACCTCGCCTTAACTGCAGATATCTACACTCTGAGGAGCGATGAACCCCTTGCTACTGGGTGTGCAGGCTTGACCTGTGGCCTGAGCTATCCCAATTTGCGATAGAACTTCCGGCCTGCCCCGCTTCAAGTGTCCTGTCAGAAAGGACCTTCAGTGCAGCAGGAGGTATTGTCACTGAGAAGAGAAGTCGACTATGTCAAAAAAGTCTAGATTACCTCACCATTATTAAGATGAATGAGGGATGGATCTCGAAGGGACTGACAGTGGGCGATACATTAGACTAAAAAAGGCCTGATGAGATGAGCTGCCTTGGGCTAAAAATGGTCCACACGCTGCTGTATTTTAGCTCTGAATGCCGGTTGACTTGCGTGAGTTATCTGCCACCAACTAGGGTTCAAGCCGCAATGTTTTAGGGCACTTTCTGCCTGGGAAACAAACATCAATTTGTATGGCCGCTGCTACAGCAGTGGCTGCAACAATACCTAATTTTTCAGGCATGTGTACATGCCTAAATTTTCGGCCCTCTGGTGCTGCACTGTGGCTTCAAAAACCAAACCAAAAAAAGGCACATAACAGGGATTAAACTGATAGGAATAGTACTACTTAACACACCACTCCTATCTGGTGGCACATTATAGTGCACGCGCAGTGCCCCAAATTTGAAGTAGGAGGACCGACCAAGCATCTTTTTCCATCTCCCGGTTCCTAAAATCAATGCCATATACACGTCCCCTGATAGGGCGCCAGCTCGTTATTCTCTTGGGCGCCAGCTTGTTATTCTCTTTTTCACTTCACTAGGGACACTTTACTGCACTATGGGCACTTAGACCCACTCTTTGTCTTGCACACTGTTATTCCTAGCCAGCATATGTGATGGGAAATCAGGCAGTCATCTAAACGTTTAGATTGAGCTTTAGCTTACAACACCCTTGAAGGTGTTTAAGGAGATTAGGGCTAGTTTAGAGGATTCTTCTTAGACCTCTCTGAGTCTTTATAGCCCTTCTACCTATCCAGCATTTCTGGAAACTAGCTAAGAGAAAGGGTGGCTGTGTGTCTGTGATACATTTAACTTTATATCACCTTATTGACACTTTATCACTCCGGTCTCCATACTCTTTGCCTATACCCATCTATTTAGAGGGAATTTCCTTGCCCCTGCCAATATTATATAATAGGTAATAGTATTACCATTATTACACAATTAGGTCACTGAGGACAGGTGTCAATCCATATCTGCCAAGTGACCCTATGTAGGGGGAACAGTCCCTATTCTGCTCTGTGTCAGTGTGTATCAGGGATCCTTAGGATAGGTGTCAATCCATACCTGCCAAGTGACCCTATGTAGGGGGAACAGTCCCTATTTGTCTCTGTGTCAGTGTGTATCAGGGGCTCTGAGGACAGGTGTCAATCTATATCTGCCAAGTGACCCTATGTAGGGGGAACAGTCTCTATTCTGCTCTGTGTCAGTGTGTATCATGGTCTCTGAGGACAGGTGTCAATCCATATCTGCCAAGTGATGTGTATCAAGGTCTCTGAGGATAGGTGTCAATCCATATGTCAAGGTGTCAATATGTCATATGTCAGGTGTCAATCCATATCTATTGTGATTTAGGAATGTTAGGTGATTTATGCCCTTTATGGATTAAAACCAGACTCTGCATCAACTGTGTAATTTTCCATGGGAGTTTTGCCATGGATCCCCGTCCGGCATGCCACAGTCCAGGTGTTAGTCCCTTTGAAACAACTTTTCCATCACTTTTGTGGCCAGAAAGAGTCCCTGTGGGTTTTAAAATTCGCCTGCCCATTGAAGTCAATGGCGGTTCGCCTGGTTCGGCCGGTTCGCCGGTTCGCGTCCGCCGTTCGCGAACCGAAAATTTTGTATTCGTGACATCACTACATACAATATAAGAGCTACAATAGTGCAGTAGTTGCTGTCTTCACAGTGAACTGTTTGGAACCTACTAAGAACCCGTTATTGATTGTTTCAGTAAGCTGGGTGATAGGTCTTTCAAGAAGCTGGCTGGTGGTTGTTCCAGGTAACTGGCTGTTGAATCCTCCAGTAAACTTGCTATTCAATATTCCTATAAGCTGTCTGTGCCATGTTCCAGTTATGTTCAGTTGAGCTGGCAGTTAGCTGCTCCAGCAAGGTGACTGGATAATGTATCAATAAACTGGACGCCATATGCTTCAGTAGGCTGTCTGTTTAATGTTCCTGTAAACTGGCTGTTGGATGCATCAGTGTCAAGATAAGCAACCCAAAATGCAAGGAACAGGACAACAGAAATAATTACTGTCAATTGACAGATATAAATACAAACATATTGCTGTAGTCTCTGCATTTACATATATCCTAATGCAAACCTTATATACATCATCTGTCCCACTGAGGATATTGTTATTCTCCAGAAAATCCTGGTAATTATTGTCATTTGCAGCTTACATATCAAGTTTTTGATTGCATGCCAAAAGAAAAATACTCAAGATTTACACTTAATAATTGATTCATAAACTGTCAATCAGCTCTTATTTACATAGAATCAGTGACTAAATTCATCATTGCATTGCTAAGATATTTTGAGTTCAGAATATTTCCAGACTTTGCCCTGGCATTACAGAATCCCTCAATGAAACCAGAGAGTGATAAAAGCTGAAACATATGAACACAGGAAATCTGGTGAGCAAACAATTGGAGTGTTCCCAATTGACATGGAATTTAGGCCAGGTCAGGGTGTTGACATAACTAATATGAACTGCACCTGAGCCAGGTGCAATATGTCACTTGTTTCAGAATTGCCATGTACTTAGAAAACAATGTAAATAAGCTAAACTTGATTTATGAAACAATTAATAGAAAGAGTTTTACTTAATTATGTGTTTAAGCATTTTAATTTACGAAATGGCAGAACTAAGACATTAAATGGCAGAAAGAAAGTTAACTTTATACTAAATCTTGTATGCCTCTGTGTCTATAAAACATATGGGTTTTTTTCCGTAGATTTTACCTGTTTATATGTTCATGAGGTAAAGAATTTAAATTTATTTGGCGAGGCTGGGACTGTATAGTGTACCTAAAGTAACACTATATTTCAGGAACACAAACATGTATTCCTGATCCTATAGTGTTAAAACCCCCATCTAGTCCCCCCCCCCCTTTTCTTCCCTAAATATAGTAAAATCTTACCTGTATTGAAGCCTGCAGCTGCTGGCCCTGCCCCTGTCTGCCTCTTACCTGCTTGCTGTCATTATCAGAAGTGGTGGCCTGAGCCAATCATAATGCTTCCCCATAGGATTGGCTGAGACTGTCAAAATACAATAAGCTGTAGTTGTTCTGGTGACTTAAAAAAATATTTTATACACATGTACATTCCTAAGTAGGGTGCATGATGAACTATTATAGACATTCTGTGATTTGGAAGGTGTGCATAACACAATTTTACTACTTGACTTGTTCTATTGTAAATTATTATTATTCTTATTATGATATTTATATAGCGCCATCAAATTCCGCAGTGCTTTACAATGGGTGGATGAACAGACATGTAGTTGTAACCAGACAAGTTGGACACACAGGAACAGAGGGGTTGAGGGCCCTGCTCAATTAGCTTACATGCTAGAGGGAGTGGGGTGAAATGACACAAAAAGGTAAGGATAGTATTAGACTGGTGACAGTTGCAGAAGAGGAATCAGTGAGGAGCTATTAACAGTTTAATTGATACGCTTTTATGAAGAAGTGGGTTTTTAACGATTTTTTAAGGAGTGGAGACTGGGTGAGCATCTAACAGAGGAGGAAAGCGAGTTCCACAGGAACGGTGCAGCCCTCGAAAAATCTTGAAGGCGAGCATCAGAGGTGGGAGTACGGACAGAAGATAGACGTAAGTCTTCAGCAGATCGTAAGGGCCTAGACGGGACATACTTGTGTATAAGGGAGGATAGATCGGTGGGAGCAGCATTATGTAGAGATTTGAAAGCAAGAACCAGAATTTTAAATTGAGCTCTATATTTTATAGGAAGCCAATGTAGGGAGTGACAGAAGGGTGAGGCATGGGAGGTGCGGGCGGACAGGAAGATGAGTTATGTAGTGACTTGGTATTTGGATTGGAAAAATTAGGTTAAATTAACCGAGCTGTGATTGTAGACAAGTTGTAGAATTTATCTAGATCATCTAGTTGTGATAAAAATTTAGCAGTTTGATTTTTCAGTTCACAAAAATTTAGTGTTTAACAGGAAACCCTCAACGATGTAAAAAACCCCCAGTTATTTTCTATTTAGCTACATGGAAGCACCTACCTAGATCTTATTTAATTTATTTTTTTGTCAATTATTTTTTATTTAGATGTTAGCAGTTTACAGGAAAGAAGTAGTGGCATCATAGATGAGTACATCAGCGAAAATTGTATACCTTGTATGTTGTCCTATCTAGATTTTTTTATTAGAATAGAATAATCTATAAAGAAAATACCCTGGGTTGTTTTCTACTCACTGACTATATTTAAATTCCAGTTATATTTTGATTGGGCAAAAACACTCAATGGCCAATTCAATTTACATCTTTGATTTTTAACGAGTCATTTTTTTTTCTCCAGCATAACTACGTAGTAAAAATGCATAACTGTTGTTTCTATGCTCATGTCACATAAAACAATTTATTTTAAGACATAATTGCGACCCTCAACATTTACGCTTCTGGTTTAATAGTTCCCACCTGTATAATCTAAGCTTTCTAAATTCTGGAAGATAGGCTTGGCCTATTACATTACTAGAATGTTGACTTGATACATCGGATTTGCAGATATAGACTTGACACATCACATTTCACGAAGTTAGGTTTGACACAATTTCTGGAGGACAAACTTAGCATAGGACCTTAAATGTGTCAGTTTAACTATCTACATATTGATCTTGCCAAGTGCTGGAAGTTCGATACCAAGGGCTTTGCTATATCAAGAACAAAACAAATGCATACAGATATATTATATAATATTGAAATGCCATATCGGTGATGTTAAAGATATACTAGCCATGTTTGTTCATTCTTAAACAAGGTGATATTGTCATTAAAACAAAGAATGTGACTTACACTCTACTACCGTGACTTGAGACAGTTCATGTTTGCTAAAAACCAACAGGGTTATTTGCTGAATTACAATTTTATTTTAAATAAAATCCGAAAGGAAAATAGAGGCAAAAATAGTCAAGTTATGACTGTGGATGAGTACTGGATTTTTTTCTAAATTAGCTATGTTTGCCTTTTTTTTTTTTTTAGTAGGAATAAATTCACACACAAAAATTAATTGTTTACTGAATAACCCTATTTATCTTTTATTGCATCCGTCTAGCACAATACAACATGTTGGGTGCGCCAGCCATCATAGCTGAACACATTTTATATGCAGAAGCCACTAAGTCAAGGGCTAAAAGTTTGTTTTTAACAGCCAATTCAAAGTTTCTTTAGTACAAACAAGAATTTCCTATTCATTAAATAGTTTAAAACTGCTGTAATAACTTTAAAAAAAAATACCAAAAAAATAGAAATATATCCAAAACGCAAAGATAAATATTTATTTTGCACACATCCGTTGACAGGAAAATGACAAATAACATTTAGCTACTGTATTGGCATGCATGGCTTCATTTGTTGAAAGAAATTCATGGTGGAGATGCAGTCTGATATTTGTTATATATTCAGGAGAATTTCTAACATGAATAGTTACCCTTTCATGAACCTAGAGTTTGCTCTCCCAGGCTTCGTTGAATATGTATATGACCGTTTGTACATATTGGTAAGGCAGCTGGATAATTGGTGCTGGATTCTGGACCTTAAGTCTTGGTGCTGACAATTATGATGGGACAGAAAACACTACCACAGCAATCCAATCCAAGTGTCCTTGTGTAGGTGGTGAGGGAGGGAATTTTTCTTGGCTTTTTCTTGCCCTTTTTATCATCACATCCTTATACCCTTGACATCATTGTGACTTTGGTGCATTTGATGTAATCACGCCTCGTAGCGCGTTCTGGTTCCAGGTGCTTCAGAATCCTGATACTGAATGATTATAAAAGTAATATTATATTTATTATTATTATTAAACTTAATTGTATGACTTATAAATAATGTACTACGGTGATCGTTTGATAAAGGCTTTGGTTGAGGCCAAAACATTGCAGTGTCTCTTCAATAATCATGCCTGTTACATTAAATCGAGTGCCTGGACCATCCTTTTGTGTTCATTTGTATGTTGAGGATTTGCCAAGCTCAGGTCCAGTTTTGAGCACCAGGGATTGTTAAAATAGTGTGGTTTCCTGACATATGCATAGTCCCCTTTTGGCGTTTGCTTAATTAACCCCATACCCCCCAAAATACTCAGACACCTTGTTTTGGGAAACTTAATATCACAGCTTTAATAATATAAAAGATAACATATAAAATTATAAAGTAATTGTCAACACAATACATAATACACTATTAACACCCATTCCTTTAACATAGCTACCCCGACAATTACCCACATAAACAATTATTGATACCAACCCTAACATATAAATAAATGAACATAAAACATAAACCATTACCACAGAGGGCATGATTTTCCAGCTTTCACAATGTAGGGGTATACCAAGATACACCCTACACACCAGGTTCGGAGCTACCGACGATCTCGAACCTACCAATACCATTCCAAATGTAACTGTTCTTAGCGAACTAAAACTGACATACCTATGACCAATTGACCTACCCCCCAACTTTTCTATCCATCCCCGCAACAGCTCAGAGCTTGACTCCTTAAGCTACCTGAGCGCCCCCCCCCAACAAGAACACAGCTTTCTGTAAACCATCCTGAAAACCAAGCAACATAAAGTCCAGACCCACATCGGAAAGATGAACACCATCTGGCCGGTAATATCCTGGAAGTTTGCTTCCAAGTCCTGGTGTCTGACGACCACCCCCCCCACTCAACGAATATAATTCACCATGATTTTGTTCACCTTACCCCTTCTAACGCCCTCACCTCCCTAGCATGACGCCAATGCAAACAGGGAATCATCTCAGACCACACTACCACCACCCCGGGGACCATCTGCCTCAAAGTGTCCACATCTGACTTCATCTGCTGAATCAGTTACCGCTGCGGGACCTGTCCCAAATCATTCCCCCCCAGTGTGTACCAACACCACATTTGGCACCTGACCTTCACCAACCCACCTCCATAACTCACAACACCCTTCCCCCCGCTAGCTGGAACCCCAAAAACCAAACCACAAAACTCGGACTACTTAATGGCTGCATCCCGTGACGACAAACTGCGGCCCTCCTTTTTGCCCAGTAGATGAACGAGTGTCCAATCACCCAAGCATGCCAGCCTATGGGAGTAAAACATGTTAATACAAGTAGACAAACATGTAAAGAAATAAATTAACACATGTACCTTCCAAACATCCACCTGAACCTAAACGGTCAGGTCTCACGTAAGTTTTAAAATGCACTGATTCCCACCAACCGATCTTCTTAACCAAGTCCTCCATCAATCCCAGCCGGGTAGCCTCCGTCGATTCAGAAAGTGTGCGTCCCAAACTGCGACAGAGCCAAGCCCATACGTGCCAGGGCGAACCGGAAGACCCTGAGGAACTGGAACCTCGACAAGGAGGACCCATCAGCGTAAACCAAAAATGGTTTCATCCCACAACCGAAGGAGAAGCGCCAAAGCAAGAAGCCTACACAGGAATCATAAAAGCGTCTCAAACCTGGCCGTCCTGCGCAAACCACCGCCTTGTCCCAATCATGCCAAACCTTGATGTAGGCCGCCCATGCGGACGGCGCCAGTGACCTCTTATGAGTCTGCCAAGCAAGATGTCCCGGGCTGCCACATCTCCGCCGGACAGGGAACCCCTTCTTACTGCGCGCCCGGAGCTGCCGACTGAAACCTCGCCCACTGCAAACGAGAGAGCGGGTCAGCAACAACATTCAAGAACCCGGGCACGTGTCACGCCCGGAAAACCACATTAAATTTCATGCAATACAAGACAAAACGGCGGAGTAGCCGAACCACTGGGATGGAGGAAGCAGATAAACCGTTAACAGATTCCACTACTGACATGTTATTAGAGAAAAATATCACCTTCCTGTTCTGCAACTGCCGCCCCCATGAAACCAAAGCCACCACTAACGGGAAAAATTCCAGAAACGCCAAGTCACGAATAATCGGGCTGGCCTTCCACGCCTCCGGCCACGGTTCCGCACACAATTGCCCCGCAAAATAAGCTGCAAACCCCACACTCCCTGACGCATGCTTAAACAATCCCAAATCCGGCAAAGCCACTGCCATCTCCCGAAAAAACACTCGGCCATTGAAATCCTGCAGAAAAAAACAACCACACCTCCAAATCGGCCTTCATGGAAGCCGATACCCGTACAAAATGATGAGGGAACGAAACGCTACTTGTAGCCCTAGCCAGGAACCTATTAAACACCCGACCCACCCAAATTTAAGCAAGCAAAATTCAGTTGACCAATCAAGGACTGCAAAGCGCGCAATGTAACTTTCCTAGCTCCACGGACCTAAGCTACTGCCTGCCGAAGAGCAATCAGCTTGTCCTCCGGCAAGTGACACACCCCCTGCACTGAATCAATCTCCAAGCCCAGAAAAAATAAACAGGTGGTGGGACCCACAGTCAGGTCCAGTGAGTTATGTGTGCGCCTCCACCTGGACCACCCACTCCAAAAAGGAACTGAATTTTTCGAAGTAGGCGCACAAGATGAAACGACCCATAGACAAGCACATATCCACAAAATACTGCCGTTCGAAAAAACAGCCCAGTAGATGATGACAGTCGGGGTGAATCTGCAAGAAGCGGAACGCCGCTTCCACTTCTGCCTTAGCCAACAACGCCTCTCGGCCCGCCCTCCGAACCAACTCGACCGCATTTTTCTAATCATGTATAAGAAACCGAGCACAGATCCCTGTCGATATCATCATTCACAGACAATCCTTTTGGATACGACAAATGATGTATCAGCCGGTACTTACCAAGTTCCTTCTTCGGCACCACCCCCAAGGGGGAAACCCGAGGATCCGCCAATGGAGGCGCCGCAAACACCCTCGCCATCCTCCCCAGTTGGACCTCCTACATCAGCTTTTCCGGCACGATACCGGGAAAATCCCCCACGGATTTCAAATTGCGTAGACATGGAACCATCTCCCTCCCCCGGAACGGAATGACAAAACTGTGAACGAACCCATCCCTCAGCAGTGCCGCATCTGCTTGAATATCATAGCGGTTTAGCCACGGCTACATCGCACCTACCCTCACTGGCGTGAACCCCAGCCGAAGTGGATGTGATTGCCGCCTCTTGCACCCCTCTGGCTGGGGAATACTTGCCCCACTTGAAACATCGGCTATGGCAATGTGCCCCCTGCATCCCGAGCACTCATATTTGAAACGACAGGAGGCCCCCCACTTACACTGGCCCTCACTGAAGAGTCAACAGAAACTTTTTCTCTGGATGGATTTTCTCTGGATGGCCGCGCCAGCCCCCGCCGGAAAAGGGGACGCCTTCTACGCCATCATCAGTTTCATCCACAGCGGGAGATCCATCTGATCCCATCTCATCCCCGGGTTTACCGCAAGGCACTGACGAAATTGCTCATGATCCTGCCGCCACGCTAAGCCGCCGTATGTCCGATACGCCTTCCAGATCCCGTCCATATAGCAGAATAATTGCCAGTATGCCGAAAGCCCTAAGCCAATTACCAAATGACTTAGGGATCTTCCGATGCCGTCTCTTCTTCTCCTCTTCCTCTTTCTTGCTATCCTTCTTGTCTTCCTCCTTGAGATCAATGTACTCCTCCAGGAGGAGTGAAAAGATCTCCACAAACTCCCCTTTCCAAATATTCTCCTTCACCTCGGGCTTAAGGTCAGCCCAACAGTCCCGCAAAGGAGACATGCATGTTTTGGCCTGCCACCTCCGGGACGCCCCCAATCAGCTCTGCCCGCTCACTCCCCAACTCCAGCGCCGGCGAAGTCAACGATTGTGTGGCCGCCTCGCTGGCCACTGTATCGCCTGCCACAGTCCCCCCTATAACCGGAAATTCGACCAGTCCTGTCCCCTGACCTTCCGACCGAGGCACCCATACCCAACTAAAATCCACCATCTTACCCCCACCCCCACTCCAAGATTCTAGAAACGACTTTAAACCCTCCAACAGATCCCCAGAGGTATGAGTTTCCATGGATTCACCAGCCAAACCTTTTGCCGCTGAAGGCTGTGAAGCTGCATCCCGAGTGCCGTCGTCCTGGCGGTGACGCAGCGACCCTTCCTGCCATGATACTTCCTTCTGTGGTCACACCCTTCCCATGGGTGACCTGGAATGAGAAGACATCCTAGGTACCTTGCTCGAATTTGCCCTGACCTCCCATTCATCTGACCATGCATGCTCCCCCCGTGCGTTCCCTCGTCCTGACCCCACTGGCCGAGCCCTCTACCATCCCCTTCCTGGGAACTCCCGTTGGAAGAGCGAGCTACCCATCACCATCCATCCTAACAGGGGAATCTACTCGTCGGCCCCGCGTCATGACATCCTGGGTACCTTGCCCGACTTTGCCCTGACCTCCTAGTCGTCTGACCATGCATGCTCCCCATACTCGTCGACCCCGCGTCATGACCACATGTGACCCCCTACCGTCTCCTTGCCTCTCACCCTGCAGAACACTTCTGGAGCCCTCCTGGGACCTAACATCTGAGCCCTGGTCGCGGTGATGCCCGCCCACCGGCAGGGAAACCCTATCAGTCCACCACCGTCAACCCATCCAAGTGGTGACCCCCTAGCATACATCTCCCCCTGTGTGCAACCTCCGCACTGCGGTGTCGCCCTCCCTGCCAGCCTGGGAGGGGACTGTGAGGAGCTTCTCCTAGCCCCCGCCCGTCCGGGGAAACTGACTCTTGCCTAAGTCCCCGCTAAGCCCTTCTGTTGTGCCTGGGGAACCCCCTACGTGACGCCCTAGTGTCAGTAAGCAGGTGACCTACTGTGTTGGTGGCCGACTCACCTGTAGTTGAAACTGCACCATCCATCATTGATCCGGTCCTTGCAGCCCTCCTGGTGGCGTTCCGGCCAACCGCAGAGTCCACTGCCAAGGAACCCACCTTCCGCTTGGCAGCCGCCTTGCCCACCATGGGAACCAAACCAGAGTCACCAGCCGTAGTCCTGGGTTTGCGGGCCGAACTGTCTGAAGTTCCTACAGCCCGTTCGGGAGAAATCCAGTGTTCCTGTTCACGACCCAAACGTTCGGCAGGTGTACGTTCACAGCCCGAACGTTCGGTAGTTTCCTGTTCGCGGCCCGAACGTTCGACAGTTTCTACCTGTTCAGCTGCTCCGCCGGTTACCTGTTCGCCATCCGAACGACCAGCTGTGCCTGACTGCACCGATTCGCGGCCCGAACGTCCTTGCACCATCATGTTCGTGGGAACATGTCCTTGTGGTGCGGCCTTTGTGGGACTCCATCCAGCTGCAGCTTCCGCCCTACCAGGCTCCACAGTCGGGATCCTGCCCCTCCGACCCCCGGCCTGCTCGCTGGGGCTCAAACACTGCGGTGGCCTGGTCCGCCTAGCGGGCCGACTTCCTTGGGACACAGGAAAAGGCCCGGCCGGGCGCAAAGCATCTCCCAGATGTCCTTGATGTCCAACAGCTGTTCCATCTTCAAACAGCAATTGTACCTGGAAGACAAAAACAGAGACACCACACCGACCTGCCACAACAACAGATAAAATGGCCCCCTTTATACTCCCCTTACCCAAAAGCCCACCCCAAATATCTACATATACTATGCCTGTCTCCTAGCAATGTCAAGGCCCATTCCCCTTAGATACGCTGCTCCATGGGCTACACTATGATTGTTTTAATTAATATACAGTGTCACATAAAAGCAGGAGGTTGTTGCGTTGTTAGAGAGACAGACATAGCAAGAGTTTTTATAAATGCACAAAGTCAGATTTAACTTAATTATTTTATAGCTAATCTGTCCACATTTTTCTTATACTATATTCAGTACTATTGCCATTTTATGTTGTCATCCATGACCAAGTTTGGTGCATAGCACTCATATGGGCAATGTCTATTTAATTCAAACCTTTGTCAACTGTGCTAGCATCCTAGCCAGTTGCACCTTAATGGAAAATAATGTTTATATAATAGGGCTCTTATACAATTTATTGGCAAACTTCCATTTATGTCTTCAGTTCCATTTTTTAAAGGGTCATCTTTTATTACGAGGGCAGGACCTTTTCCATTGGGACATCTAACAGCAATTTCGCAACTCCATCAGGTGACTTTTACTGATGAAAGCAATCTACATGTTTTCAAATTCCAACATTGTATGTTATGCTTGACAAAAAATATTTTACTTTGAGAAGAACCAGGCACGATGAAAGAATGGGGAAGGAATGACATGATGAGACGTAAAAAGTTCACAACATTCTATTATGTACTTTCCAAAAAGGCTGGGCCACTGTCACATGCCTTGTCCTCTCAGCTAACAAAGTATCCTTATCATCAATATACCCTTCTCTTTTTTTAAATTCCATGAATATGACATTTAAACATAATGATATAGACAAAATTGTGACTTTAGGCAAACATCAGGGAGGAACCAAAAAAATTAACACTATAATACTCTTAAAATTGGTGACATTAACATAAGTCTCCATCCCAAAAAGCCATTAATAAAACATGTTGAAAGAAAAGGATACACTAATCATTCTCAAGACACAATCTCATACATACCGTTGCAGGAGACATATATTATGAGTATTAACCAAGTAGTCTTGACTTGAACGAATAAATAAAACCCACAGGGTCTCACATGGCATGCCAAAAGTGTAACTTCCCCAAAGATTTATATTTGAATTTAAGGCTTTTAAAAAAACGAAACAGAAAATGTCAGCCAGTAATCGAAGTAAGCATTTACTTATTTTAGAGGAAAATATTGTAGATAAGTATTTGGTCTTTCCCTGCTCTCACTCACTCTCCATTCTTAAAAAAAAAAAAAAATCACTAACAACTCACATTGTCAAGAAGGAATATTGATTAACCTGTTAACATCCTTCCTTCATCCCCGCTGCAACCCACCAGTGGAGGCTCATCCATAGCTGCACTTGAAGCAGCGCCCCACTATTTTTATGTGGAGGAAAAAATATAAATTCAGTAGTTTAAAAACACTAACATTCTTTTTCTGGAGGGGAGAGTGATTAGCCAAAAATATATGGAAAAAAATAGTATCTCTTAAATTCTGTAATATGTTTCAGTTATGCATTCCCTCTCATTTGTAGCTGTTTGGAGATGTTTTCTTGAGAACATCTAGGCATATATAAAAAATGGGTCTGGTTTGAAATTTAGTTTGAAAAATTGGTCTGGTATGGTTTGAAATCAGCAGGTTTTGCACATACCTAGTCTCCTTTAAGAATTAATCTAGGGAATTTCTATTGAGTTGCCGTTTGGACAAAAGATCCAGCTGCCCATGAGTGGAGGCATGCTATTGGACTCTCTGTTCAGGGTCCATCATTGGCTGATAGCACCAAGATGTGGGGATTTTACTGCCCACATGAGATAGAAGCAAGAAGTCATCTAGGATGCAGCACAGCAGCAGCAGTTCCTGGTCCCTGCCAAATGTGTTTAATTTTTATCTTTTTCTTTCTAGTGACTGTTTGAGGGCTGATTAAGCAAGATAATTTACTCAAATATATTATTAAATATATAATTAACATCTAAAGCGCTATGGAATCTGTTGGCGCTATATAAATGGTGATAATAATAATAATAATAATAATAATAATATAAATCCAGACAAACTCTGGGGTGACAAAATCAAAGGGAAATTTCTGACAGAGAGCACTGTGCTGCCTGTCACTAGTAGCTTTAATAACTCCTACTGAATCTTCATTAAAGGGCTTAGTCAGTCTACAGCTGAGACACTATGGTTAGTTGAAAAGTTGTATAGCATCAAACTGCAGGACTGGGGCTGTGACTCTGAGGACTCATCTGATTTCAATCTGTTTTAATCTGATGATTGCTGCTTCTGTTAACCATTTCAGATACTTTTGGGCTTCATATTACCATTGCAGATTAATTATATTGCAAGTGTCAAAGGTAAAAGTACATAATAAGTACAATGCTGCTTTAACCCCGTGTACACTGTGAGCTGAGAGCTAATAGTCAGTCAGGAGTAGCTGACATTGTTGGAATCTATAAGAATCTTAAATGATTTAACCACGTGCACAATGTGTGCTGAGAGCTAATGGGGTAGCTGACATGTTTCTGCTATCAACCATTTCCATACATAAAAAAATACATCTTACATTCACCTCTTGCCACCTTTTGCCATTTTACCCTACTCTCTTTACAGTATATTACTTTAAACTGTGCTGTTTGTTAGTTTACCTATTGTATAATGTCAAAAAATTATTGCAAAGTTATAGTAATAATAATAATAATAATAATAATAATAATAAAAATTAATTTGGCGGTTTTATCACATATTACTGACAGTAGAATTTGAGTCTATTTGTGAAGTATACAAACACATCAACACATACTCAACATTGTATGGTATGACACTCCTCCTAAGAGTACCTGGGGCAATTTTGGAGCTGTGCAGGTGCGAGGTTTCACCTTCAGCTTTGACCATTATTTATATGAAACATCCATCGCCCAGACATATATTATATTTAGAAAATATCTAAAGAATTGCCTTTTTGAAGTCATCGTTTAATAAAACTATTCTGTTCAAAGAGTAAACAAGTCATAAACAAAAAGGTAATTCCAAAACTTCACAGATGTATCTAAACAGGTGATTGTTAAATACCTTGACTATGACTATGTCATTCCACAGGGTGTAGCCTTACAGAATGTTTCATTAACAACTTGATTTCTCTTTTTCTTCTCTTTTTCTACATACAATATGCCAAATGCATTAAAATAACATCCAAGCATCATAATCACTTCTCTGGACTGCCACATCCCCCATAGTAAAGAGTCAAATTGTTACTATATTTAACAAAAAGTTAGAAACATAGAATGTGATGGCAGATAAGAAACATTCAGCCCATCTAGTTGCCTTTTAACTTTGATGTAAACTGCCTATACTCTGATCAATTACAACTTTAAATCCACCTGCCTAATATTGTTTAGGACCCCCTCGTGCTGCCAAAACAGCTCTGATACGTTGGGTTATGGACTCCGCAAGAACTCTGATCATGTCCTGATGTATCCTTTCAAGAATCGAGCTGGGGCCTCCATGGATTGGATTTGTTGTTCACATCCCACAGATGTTCAGTCGGATTGAAATCTCGGGAATTTAGAGGCCAAGACATCACCTTGAACTCTTTGTCACGTTCCTCAAACCTGACCAGACAGACTAGGCTTCATTCCCTACATGCACCAATTAGTCTTGGACATCCATGATCCTGATGCTGGTCCACCGGTTGACCTTCCTTGCACCACTTTTGGTAGGTACTACTCACTGCATACCAAGAACATGCTCTTATTCAGTCATCTAGTCATCCTTTTTGGACCTAGTCAAAGTCACTCAGATCTTTTCGCGTGACCATTTTTACCTGCTTCCAACACATGAAATTCAAGAACTGACTGTTCACTTGCTTTTTAATATATCCCACCCCTTGACAGGTGTCATTGTAACTATATAATCAATGTTATTCAGTTTACCTGTTCATTGGTTTTAATGTTGTGGATGATCACTGTATACCTATTTTGCTGTGTGTTGAGGATAATTTTTCATGCACTGGGTTGCCTTGTGTTGGTCTTATAATACAAACGTAACTTCTACATTATCAAAGCAATGACCAAAACAACTAAAAATTATGAATCTAAATAATTATGCCCTAAGTTAATTACATTATAAAAACATCTTGCCCTCACATTAATCACTAAACTAGACTTTAACAGCCTTGTTCTACGTGTTTTACCCAATATATGGGATTTCTTAAGACTGCATTCTGTTCCTTTTTATTACATATTTCTGTTGAGCCCTAAAGTATACTGATCTAAAAACATTCCATTATAACAATTAAACATAAACAACACATGTAAAAGTAGACAACATGTTACAGACCACCAATATTCAGCAGCAAGAATGTTGTATATTACATAATTCAAGTTAAAAATCTTAATTAAAGAAAGTATAACATCCTGATAAAACAATACTGTTTAATAAATAACTCCTAGTGTTAAAAATCACAGCACCTGACCCCTACACTGCACTTTCATCCCCTTACACTAGAGCCATTATCCCCCATTCCCCTCTACACTGTAGCCCCTGTCCCATCTATACTGTATGCCCTTTGAACTACAGCTGCTACACCGTTAAGTGGGGGCACGCCACCTAACTGGTGGTTTAACACGTTTGCGTTCCTGACCCTGTGTGTTCCTTTAAGGAATAGCCCTGTCAAAATTATGGTGAATTTGCCAGGGAACTTCAGATCTAGGCCAAAAGAGCAAAACTAGAACATATCTCCAATTAAGTTCTTTTTATCCAAGCCAACTACTTTGACCTGAATATTGCAATTCCCTTACTAATCCATCTCACGCCCCTTTTTAGTGAATTATTATTATTATTATTATTATTGCCATTTATATAGCGCCAACAGATACCGTAGCGCTTTACAATATTATGAGAGGGGATTTAACTATGAATAGGACAATTACAAACAAGCTTACGGGAACAATAGGTTGAAAAGGACCCTGCTCAATCGAGCTTACATTCTATAGGAGGTGGGGTGTAAAACACATTAGGACAGGAATTTGCAATCAAATAAGGTGGGCTGCCCTTTAGGAGAGGGCAAGAGACAGGTATGTGAGGTAGGGGTTAGTCTTGGAGGCCATAAGCTTTCCTAAAGAGATGGGTTTTAAGGCACTTCTTAAAAGATGCAAGACTAGGGGAGAGTCTGATGGCGGTAGGCAGGCTATTCCATAGGAAGGGAGCCGCCCGCGAGAAGTCCTGCAAGCGCGAGTTGGCCGTACGGGTGCGGACAACGGACAGGAGGTGGTCACGGCAGAGCGGAGAGACCGAGAAGGGACATACCTATGGATCTGTGAGGAGATATAAGAGGGGCTAGAGTTGTTCAGTGCTTTATAGGTGTGAGTTAGTACCTTGAATTGACTCCTATAGCATACAGAAAGCCAATGTAAGGACTGGCAGAGGGGGGAGGTGTGAGAGAAACGACTAGAGAGGAAAATCAGTCTAGCAGCAGCGTTCATTACGGACTGTAGGGGTGCAGTACGGCTTTTGGGAAGACCAATCAGGAGAGGGTTACAATAATCCATGCGGGAAATTACTAGAGCATGGACAAGCTCCTTGGTAGTATCTGGTGCAAGAAAGGGGCGGATGTGGGCTATGTTTTTAAGATGGAATCTACAGGATTTGGCAACATGCTGGATGTGAGGCTCAAAGGTGAGACCAGAGTCAAGTATGACGCCAAGACAGCGCGCTTGCAAGGATGGCAGGGGAGAGGTCCGGGGAGGAGAGATATAGCTGGGTGTCATCAGCGTACAGGTGGTAGTGGAATCCAAAAGAGGTAATAAGTTTGCCAAGAGAGGCAGTATAAAGAGAAAATAGAAGGGGACCAAGGACAGAGCCTTGGGGGACTCCAACCGAGACAGGACGAGGGGAGGAGGTATCATTAGAAAAGGAGACACTGAATGAGCGTTGGGAGAGATAAGAGGAAAACCACGAGAGGACAGAGTCACAGAGACCAAGAGATTGAAGAGTTTGAAGAAGGAGAGCATGATTAACGGTGTCAAAGGCTGCTGAGAGGTCCAGAAGAATTAGTATGGAGTGGCCTTTGGATTTAGCTGCGATTAGGTCGTTAGTAACTTTGATAAGGGCAGTCTCTGTAGAGTGGAGAGGGCGGAAGCCAGATTGAAGGGGGTCAAGGAGAGAGTTGGAATTGAGGAAATGAGACACACGGGTAAAGACAAGTCTTTCCAGAAGCTTTGAGGAAAAAGGGAGCAGGGATATGGGATGGTAGTTAGAGGGGGTGGATGGGTCGAGGGATGTTTTTTTTAGTATAGGTACTACAGTGGCATGTTTTTTTTGTTTTTGTTTTTTCAATTTATGTTTTATTGAAAATTTTATATAGTTTAACATCATTATCTGTCTTATGCGTTACAAAGTTTCGTATGTGACAAGTAATGTAATTCTCTCCTTGACCCTCTTCAGTCTGGCTTCCGCCCTCTCCACTCTACTGAGACTACTCTTGTCAAAGTTACTAATGACCTAATCACAGCTAAATCCAAAGGTCACTACTCCATACTAATTCTCCTTGACCTCTCTGCTGCCTTTGACACCATTGATCATGCTCTCCTCCTTCAAACTCTTCAATCGCTCGGTCTCTGTGACTCTGTCCTCTCATGGTTTTCCTCTTATCTCTCCCAACGCTCATTCAGTGTCTCCTTTTCCAATGATACCTCCTACCCTTGTCCTGTCTTGGTTGGAGTTCCGCAAGGCTCTGTACTTGGTCCCCAGGGGCAGGCTGGGCCGGGGGGCAGGGAGGCAATTGCCCCCCAGGCCACCCGAAATTCTTTTTAACCGGCCGCGGTGGGCCGGCCCTTTAAATGCTGCAGCCGCCGAGCGCTCTGTAAAGAGCGCTCAGGCGGCTGCAGCAGCTTCTCCCCTCCCTCCCCTCCCCTGTAGCGTGGCCGAGCCGGTCTCCGGTCCGCAGTCCCGGCCGGAGTGATGGGAAGGTGCAACACTGAGTGTGCACCTTCCTGTCAGTCCGGCCGGTTACAGGAAACAGAAACTCCTGTTCCGCGCGGAGTTTCTGTTTCCTGTAACTGGCCGGACTGACAGGAAGTGCACACTGAGCGTGCACCTTCCCATCACTCCGGCCGGGACTGCGGACCGGAAAGCAGCTCGGCCAAGCTACAGGAGAGGGGGTAAGAAGAGGGGAGGGGGGAATAAGAAGAGGGGAGGGGGGGAATAAGAAGAGGGGAGGGGGGGAGTGGAGGGGGGATAAGAAGAGGGGAGGGGGGATAAGAAGAGGGGAGAGGGGGGATAAGAAGAAGGGAGGGGGGGGATAAGAAGAGGGGAGAGAGGGGGATAAGAAGAGGGGAGAGGGGGGATAAGAAGAGGGGGGGAATAAGAAGACGGGAGAGGGGGGATAAGAAGAGGGGGGGAATAAGAAGACGGGAGAGGGGGGGATAAGAAGAGGGGAGAGGGGGGAATAAGAAGATGGGAGAGGGGGGATAAGAAGACGGGAGAGGGGGGGATAAGAAGAGGGGAGAGGGGGGGAATAAGAAGAGGGGAGGGGGGATAAGAAGACGGGAGAGGGGGGTAAGAAGACGGGAGAGGGGGGATAAGAAGAGGGGAGGGGGGGGAATAAGAAGAGGGGAGGGGGGAATAAGAAGAGGGGAGGGGGGAATAAGAAGAGGGGAGGGGGGGAATAAGAAGAGGGGAGGAGGGAGTAAGAGGGGAGGGGGAAGAAGAAGAGGGGAGGGAGAGTAAGAGGGGAGGGGGGGATAAGAAGAGGGGAGGGAGGGAATAAGAAGATGGGAGGGGGGAAATAAGAAGAAAGGAGAGGGGGGGAATAAGAAGAGGGGAGAGGGGGGATAAGAAGAGGGGAGAGGGGGGATAAGAAGAGGAGAGAGGGGGGATAAGAAGAGGGGAGAGGGGGGAATAAGAAGAGGGGAGAGGGGGGAATAAGAAGAGGGGAGAGGGGGGAATAAGAAGAGGGAAGAGGGGGGAATAAGAAGAGGGGAGGGGGAATAAGAAGAGGGGAGGGGGGAATAAGAAGAGGGGAGGGGGGAGTAAGAGGGGAGGGGGGAATAAGAAGAGGGGAGGTGGAGTAAGAGGGGAGGGGGGGAATAAAAAGAGGGGAGGGAGGGAATAAGAAGAGGGGAGGGGGGAAATAAGAAGAGGGGAGAGGGGGGATACGAAGAGGGGAGAGGGGGGATAAGAAGAGGGGAGAAGGGGGATAAGAAGAGGGGAGAGGGGGGAATAAGAAGAGGGGAGAGGGGGGAATAAGAAGAGGGGAGAGGGGGAATAAAAAGAGGGGAGGGGGGGAATAAGAAGAGGGGAGGGGTGGAATAAGAAGAGGGGAGGGGGGGAATAAGAAGAGGGGAGGGGGGAATAAGAAGAGGGGGGGAATAAGAAGAGGGGAGAGGGGGGATAAGAAGAGGGGAGAGGGGGGATAAGAAGACGGGAGAGGGGGGATAAGAAGACGGGAGAGGGGGGATAAGAAGAGGGAAGGGGGGGAATAAGAAGAGGGGAGGGGGGAATAAGAAGAGGGGAGGGGGGAGTAAGAGGGGAGGGGGGAATAAGAAGAGTGGAGGGGGAGTAAGAGGGGAGGGGGGAATAAGAAGAGGGGAGGGGGGAAATAAGAAGAGGGGAGGGGGGGAATAAGAAGAGGGGAGAGGGGGGGATAAGAAGAGGAGAGGGGGAATAAGAAGAGGGGAGGGGGGAATAAGAAGAGGGGGGGAATAAGAAGATGGGAGAGGGGGGATAAGAAGAGGGGAGAGGGGGGAATAAGAAGACGGGAGAGGGGGGATAAGAAGAGGGGAGGGGGGGAATAAGAAGAGGGGAGGGGGAATAAGAAGAGGGGAGGGGGGAATAAGAATAGGGGAGGGGGGAGTAAGAGGGGAGGGGGGGAATAAGAAGAGGGGAGGGGGAATAAGAAGAGGGGAGGGCAGAGTAAGAGGGGAGGGGGGAATAAGAAGACGGGAGGGGGGAATAAGAAGAGGGGGGGGCGAATAAGAAGAGGGGAGGGGGGAATAAGAGGGGAGGGGGGAATAAGAAGAGGGGAGGGGGGAATAGGAAGAGGGGAGGGGGGAGTAAGAGGGGAGGGGGGGAATAAGAAGAGGGGAGGGGGGGAATAAGAAGAGGGGAGGGGGCAGTAAGAGGGGAGGTGGGGGAATAAGAAGAGGGGAGGGGGGAGTAAGAAGAGGGGAGGGGAGAGTAAGAAGGGGGGGAGAGTGATGGGGGAGTAAGAGGGGAGGGGGGAGTAAGAGGAGGGGAGGGGGGAGAGTAAGAGGAGGGGAGGGGGAGAGTAAGAAGAGGGGGAGAGGGAGGGGGAGTAAGGAGAGGGAGGGGGAGTAAGGAGAGGAGAGGGAGGGGAAGTAAGAAGAGGGGAGGGGGAGTAAGAAGAAGAGGGGAGGGGGAGAGTAAGAAGAGGGGGAGAGGGAGGGGGAGTAATGAGAGGGAGGGGGAGTAAGAAGAGGGGAGGGGGGGAATAAGAAGAGGGGAGGGGTGGAATAAGAAGAGGGGAGGGGGGAATAAGAAGAGGGGAGGGGTGGAATAAGAAGAGGGGGGGAATAAGAAGATGGGAGAGGGGGATAAGAAGAGGGGAGAGGGGGGAATAAGAAGACGGGAGAGGGGGGATAAGAAGATGGGAGAGGGGGGATAAGAAGAGGGGAGGGGGGAATAAGAAGAGGGGAGGGGGGAATAAGAAGAGGGGAGGGGGGAGTAAGAGGGGAGGGGGGAATAAGAAGAGGGGAGGGGGGAGTAAGAGGGGAGGGGGGAATAAGAAGAGGGGAGGGGGGAAATAAGAAGAGGGGAGGGGGGAATAAGAAGAGGGGAGAGGGGGGGATAAGAAGAGGGGAGAGGGGGGGGATAAGAAGAGGGGGGGAATAAGAAGATGGGAGAGGGGGGATAAGAAGAGGCGAGAGGGGGGAATAAGAAGACGGGAGAGGGGGGATAAGAAGAGGGGAGGGGGGGGAATAAGAAGAGGGGAGGGGGAATAAGAAGAGGGGAGGGGGAATAAGAAGAGGGGAGGGGGGAATAAGAAGAGGGGGGAATAAGAAGAGGGGAGAGGGGGGATAAGAAGAGGGGAGAGGGGGGGATAAGAAGAGGGGAGAGGGGGGATAAGAAGAGGGGAGAGGGGGGAATAAGAAGAGGGGAGAGGGGGGAATAAGAAGAGGGAAGAGGGGGGGAATAAGAAGAGGGGAGGGGGGAATAAGAAGAGGGGAGGGGGGAATAAGAAGAGAGGAGGGGGGAATAAGAAGAGGGGAGGGGGGAATAAGAAGAGGGGAGGGGGGAATAAGAAGAGGGGAGGGGGGAGTAAGAGGGGAGGGGGGAATAAGAAGAGGGGAGGGGGAGTAAGAGGGGAGGGGGGAATAAGAAGAGGGGAGGGAGGGAATAAGAAGAGGGGAGGGGGGAAATAAGAAGAGGGGAGAGGGGGGAATAAGAAGAGGGGAGAGGGGGGATACGAAGAGGGGAGAGGGGGGGATAAGAAGAGGGGAGAAGGGGGATAAGAAGAGGGGAGATGGGGGAATAAGAAGAGGGGAGAGGGGGGAATAAGAAGAGGGGAGAGGGGGGAATAAGAAGAGGGGAGAGGGGGAATAAGAAGAGGGGAGGGGGGGAATAAGAAGAGGGGAGGGGTGGAATAAGAAGAGGGGATGGGGGAATAAGAAGAGGGGAGGGGGGAATAAGAAGAGGGGGGGAATAAGAAGATGGGAGAGGGGGGATAAGAAGACGGGAGAGGGGGGAATAAGAAGACGGGAGAGGGGGGATAAGAAGACGGGAGAGGGGGGATAAGAAGAGGGGAGGGGGGAATAAGAAGAGGGGAGGGGGGAATAAGAAGAGGGGAGGGGGGAGTAAGAGGGGAGGGGGGAATAAGAAGAGGGGAGGGGGAGTAAGAGGGGAGGGGGGAATAAGAAGAGGGGAGGGGGGAAATAAGAAGAGGGGAGGGGGGAATAAGAAGAGGGGAGAGGGGGGGATAAGAAGAGGAGAGGGGGAATAAGAAGAGGGGAGGGGGGAATAAGAAGAGGGGGGGAATAAGAAGATGGGAGAGGGGGGATAAGAAGAGGGGAGAGGGGGGAATAAGAAGACGGGAGAGGGGGGGATAAGAAGAGGGGAGGGGGGGGAATAAGAAGAGGGGAGGGGGAATAAGAAGAGGGGAGGGGGGAATAAGAAGAGGGGAGGGGGGAGTAAGAGGGGAGGGGGGAATAAGAAGAGGGGAGGGGGGAATAAGAAGAGGGGAGGGCAGAGTAAGAGGGGAGGGGGGAATAAGAAGACGGGAGGGGGGAATAAGAAGAGGGGAGGGGGGAATAAGAGGGGAGGGGGGAATAAGAAGAGGGGAGGTGGGAATAGGAAGAGGGGAGGGGGGAGTAAGAGGGGAGGGGGGAATAAGAAGAGGGGAGGGGGGAATAAGAAGAGGGGAGGGGGCAGTAAGAGGGGAGGTGGGGGAATAAGAAGAGGGGAGGGGGGAGTAAGAAGAGGGGAGGGGGGAGAGTAAGAAGGGGGAGAGTGAGGTGGGAGTAAGAGGGGAGGGGGGAGTAAGAGGAGGGGAGGGGGGAGAGTAAGAGGAGGGGAGGGGGAGAGTAAGAAGAGGGGGAGAGGGAGGGGGAGTAAGGAGAGGGAGGGGGAGTAAGGAGAGGAGAGGGAGGGGAAGTAAGAAGAGGGGAGGGGGAGTAAGAAGAAGAGGGGAGGGGGAGAGTAAGAAGGGGGGAGGGGGAGAGTAAGAAGAGGGGGAGAGGGAGGGGGAGTAAGGAGAGGGAGGGGGAGTAAGGAGAGGAGAGGGAGGGGAAGTAAGAAGAGGGGAGGGGGAGTAAGAAGAAGAGGGGAGGGGGAGAGTAAGAAGAGGGGAGGGGGAGAGTAAGAAGAGGGGGAGAGGGAGGGGGAGTAAGGAGAGGGAGGGGGAGTAAGGAGGGGAGAGGGAGGGGAAGTAAGAAGAGGGGAGGGGGAGTAAGAAGAAGAGGGGAGGGGGAGAGTAAGAAGAGGGGGAGAGGGAGGGGGAGTAATGAGAGGGAGGGGGAGTAAGAAGAGGGGAGGGGGGAATAAGAAGAGGGGAGGGGTGGAATAAGAAGAGGGGAGGGGGGAATAAGAAGAGGGGAGGGGGGAATAAGAAGAGGGGGGGAATAAGAAGATGGGAGAGGGGGATAAGAGGAGGGGAGAGGGGGGAATAAGAAGACGGGAGAGGGGGGATAAGAAGACGGGAGAGGGGGGATAAGAAGAGGGGAGGGGGGAATAAGAAGAGGGGAGGGGGGAATAAGAAGAGGGGAGGGGGGAGTAAGAGGGGAGGGGGGAATAAGAAGAGGGGAGGGGGGAGTAAGAGGGGAGGGGGGAATAAGAAGAGGGGAGGGGGGAAATAAGAAGAGGGGAGGGGGGAATAAGAAGAGGGGGGGAATAAGAAGATGGGAGAGGGGGGATAAGAAGAGGGGAGAGGGGGGATAAGAAGACGGGAGAGGGGGATAAGAAGAGGGGAGGGGGGAATAAGAAGAGGGGAGGGGGGAATAAGAAGAGGGGAGGGGGGAGTAAGAGGGGAGGGGGGAATAAGAAGAGGGGAGGGGGGAGTAAGAGGGGAGGGGGGAATAAGAAAAGGGGAGGGGGGAAATAAGAAGAGGGGAGGGGGGAATAAGAAGGGGGGAGAGGGGGGGATAAGAAGAGGGGAGAGGGGGGATAAGAAGAGGAGAGGGGGGAATAAGAAGAGGGGAGGGGGGAATAAGAAGAGGGGAGGGGGGAATAAGAAGAGGGGGGGAATAAGAAGATGGGAGAGGGGGGATAAGAAGAGGCGAGAGGGGGGAATAAGAAGACGGGAGAGGGGGGATAAGAAGAGGGGAGGGGGGGGAATAAGAAGAGGGGAGGGGGAATAAGAAGAGGGGAGGGGGGAATAAGAAGAGGGGGGGAATAAGAAGAGGGGAGAGGGGGGATAAGAAGAGGGGAGAGGGGGGGATAAGAAGAGGGGAGAGGGGGGATAAGAAGAGGGGAGAGGGGGGAATAAGAAGAGGGGAGAGGGGGGAATAAGAAGAGGGAAGAGGGGGGAATAAGAAGAGGGGAGGGGGGAATAAGAAGAGGGGAGGGGGGAATAAGAAGAGGGGAGGGGGGAATAAGAAGAGGGGAGGGGGGAATAAGAAGAGGGGAGGGGGGAATAAGAAGAGGGGAGGGGGGAGTAAGAGGGGAGGGGGGAATAAGAAGAGGGGAGGGGGGAGTAAGAGGGGAGGGGGGAATAAGAAGAGGGGAGGGGGAGTAAGAGGGGAGGGGGGGAATAAGAAGAGGGGAGGGAGGGAATAAGAAGAGGGGAGGGGGGAAATAAGAAGAGGTGAGAGGGGGGAATAAGAAGAGGGGAGAGGGGGGATACGAAGAGGGGAGGGGGGGGATAAGAAGAGGGGAGAAGGGGGATAAGAAGAGGGGAGAGGGGGGAATAAGAAGAGGGGAGAGGGGGGAATAAGAAGAGGGGAGAGGGGGAATAAGAAGAGGGGAGGGGGGGAATAAGAAGAGGGGAGGGGTGGAATAAGAAGAGGGGAGGGGGGGAATAAGAAGAGGGGAGGGGGGAATAAGAAGAGGGGGGGAATAAGAAGATGGGAGAGGGGGGATAAGAAGAGGGGAGAGGGGGGAATAAGAAGACGGGAGAGGGGGGATAAGAAGACGGGAGAGGGGGGATAAGAAGAGGGGAGGGGGGAATAAGAAGAGGGGAGGGGGGGAATAAGAAGAGGGGAGGGGGGAGTAAGAGGGGAGGGGGGAATAAGAAGAGGGGAGGGGGAGTAAGAGGGGAGGGGGGAATAAGAAGAGGGGAGGGGGGAAATAAGAAGAGGGGAGGGGGGAATAAGAAGAGGGGAGAGGGGGGGATAAGAAGAGGAGAGGGGGAATAAGAAGAGGGGAGGGGGGAATAAGAAGAGGGGGGAATAAGAAGATGGGAGAGGGGGGATAAGAAGAGGGGAGAGGGGGGAATAAGAAGACGGGAGAGGGGGGATAAGAAGAGGGGAGGGGGGGAATAAGAAGAGGGGAGGGGGAATAAGAAGAGGGGAGGGGGGAATAAGAAGAGGGGAGGGGGGAGTAAGAGGGGAGGGGGGGAATAAGAAGAGGGGAGGGGGGAATAAGAAGAGGGGAGGGCAGAGTAAGAGGGGAGGGGGGAATAAGAAGACGGGAGGGGGGAATAAGAAGAGGGGAGGGGGGAATAAGAGGGGAGGGGGGAATAAGAAGAGGGGAGGGGGGAATAGGAAGAGGGGAGGGGGGAGTAAGAGGGGAGGGGGGAATAAGAAGAGGGGAGGGGGGAATAAGAAGAGGGGAGGGGGCAGTAAGAGGGGAGGTGGGGGAATAAGAAGAGGGGAGGGGGGAGTAAGAAGAGGGGAGGGGGGAGAGTAAGAAGGGGGGAGAGTGAGGTGGGAGTAAGAGGGGAGGGGGGAGTAAGAGGAGGGGAGGGGGGAGAGTAAGAGGAGGGGAGGGGGAGAGTAAGAAGAGGGGGAGAGGGAGGGGGAGTAAGGAGAGGGAGGGGGAGTAAGGAGAGGAGAGGGAGGGGAAGTAAGAAGAGGGGAGGGGGAGAGTAAGAAGAGGGGAGGGGGAGAGTAAGAAGAGGGGGAGAGGGAGGGGGAGTAAGGAGAGGGAGGGGGAGTAAGGAGAGGAGAGGGAGGGGAAGTAAGAAGAGGGGAGGGGGAGTAAGAAGAAGAGGGGAGGGGGAGAGTAAGAAGAGGGGGAGAGGGAGGGGGAGTAATGAGTGGGAGGCGGAGTAAGTAGAGGGGAGGGGGGGAATAAGAAGAGGGGAGGGGTGGAATAAGAAGAGGGGAGGGGGGAATAAGAAGATGGGAGGGGGGAATAAGAAGAGGGGGGGAATAAGAAGATGGGAGAGGGGGATAAGAAGAGGGGAGAGGGGGGAATAAGAAGACGGGAGAGGGGGGATAAGAAGACGGGAGAGGGGGGATAAGAAGAGGGGAGGGGGGAATAAGAAGAGGGGAGGGGGGAATAAGAAGAGGGGAGGGGGGAGTAAGAGGGGAGGGGGGAATAAGAAGAGGGGAGGGGGGAGTAAGAGGGGAGGGGGGAATAAGAAGAGGGGAGGGGGGAAATAAGAACAGGGGAGGGGGGAATAAGAAGAGGGGAGAGGGGGGGATAAGAAGAGGAGAGGGGGGAATAAGAAGAGGGGAGGGGGGAATAAGAAGAGGGGAGGGGGGAATAAGAAGAGGGGGGGAATAAGAAGATGGGAGAGGGGGGATAAGAAGAGGCGAGAGGGGGAATAAGAAGACGGGAGAGGGGGGGATAAGAAGAGGGGAGGGGGGGGAATAAGAAGAGGGGAGGGGGAATAAGAAGAGGGGAGGGGGGAATAAGAAGAGGGGGGGAATAAGAAGAGGGGAGAGGGGGGATAAGAAGAGGGGAGAGGGGGATAAGAAGTGGGGAGAGGGGGGATAAGAAGAGGGGAGAGGGGGGAATAAGAAGAGGGGAGAGGGGGGAATAAGAAGAGGGAAGAGGGGGGGAATAAGAAGAGGGGAGGGGGGAATAAGAAGAGGGGAGGGGGGAATAAGAAGAGGGGAGGGGGGAATAAGAAGAGGGGAGGGGGGAATAAGAAGAGGGGAGGGGGGAGTAAGAGGGGAGGGGGGAATAAGAAGAGGGGAGGGGGAGTAAGAGGGGAGGGGGGGAATAAGAAGAGGGGAGGGAGGGAATAAGAAGAGGGGAGGGGGGAAATAAGAAGAGGGGAGAGGGGGGAATAAGAAGAGGGGAGAGGGGGGATACGAAGAGGGGAGAGGGGGGATAAGAAGAGGGGAGAAGGGGGATAAGAAGAGGGGAGAGGGGGGAATAAGAAGAGGGGAGAGGGGGGAATAAGAAGAGGGGAGAGGGGGGAATAAGAAGAGGGGAGAGGGGGAATAAGAAGAGGGGAGGGGGGGAATAAGAAGAGGGGAGGGGTGGAATAAGAAGAGGGGAGGGGGGGAATAAGAAGAGGGGAGGGGGGAATAAGAAGAGGGGGGGAATAAGAAGATGGGAGAGGGGGGATAAGAAGAGGGGAGAGGGGGGAATAAGAAGACGGGAGAGGGGGGATAAGAAGAGGGGAGGGGGGGAATAAGAAGAGGGGAGGGGGGGAATAAGAAGAGGGGAGGGGGGAGTAAGAGGGGAGGGGGGAATAAGAAGAGGGGAGGGGGAGTAAGAGGGGAGGGGGGAATAAGAAGAGGGGAGGGGGGAAATAAGAAGAGGGGAGGGGGGAATAAGAAGAGGGGAGAGGGGGGGATAAGAAGAGGAGAGGGGGAATAAGAAGAGGGGAGGGGGGAATAAGAAGAGGGGGGGAATAAGACGATGGGAGAGGGGGGATAAGAAGAGGGGAGAGGGGGGAATAAGAAGACGGGAGAGGGGGGGATAAGAAGAGGGGAGGGGGGAATAAGAAGAGGGGAGGGGGAATAAGAAGAGGGGAGGGGGGAATAAGAAGAGGGGAGGGGGGAGTAAGAGGGGAGGGGGGGAATAAGAAGAGGGGAGGGGGGAATAAGAAGAGGGGAGGGCAGAGTAAGAGGGGAGGGGGGAATAAGAAGACGGGAGGGGGGAATAAGAAGAGGGGAGGGGGGAATAAGAGGGGAGGGGGGAATAAGAAGAGGGGAGGGGGGAATAGGAAGAGGGGAGGGGGGAGTAAGAGGGGAGGGGGGGAATAAGAAGAGGGGAGGGGGGAATAAGAAGAGGGGAGGGGGCAGTAAGAGGGGAGGTGGGGGAATAAGAAGAGGGGAGGGGGAAATAAGAAGAGGGGAGGGGGCAGTAAGAGGGGAGGTGGGGGAATAAGAAGAGGGGAGGGGGGAGTAAGAAGAGGGGAGGGGGGAGAGTAAGAAGGGGGGAGAGTGAGGTGGGAGTAAGAGGGGAGGGGGGAGTAAGAGGAGGGGAGGGGGGAGAGTAAGAGGAGGGGAGGGGGAGAGTAAGAAGAGGGGGAGAGGGAGGGGGAGTAAGGAGAGGGAGGGGGAGTAAGGAGAGGAGAGGGAGGGGAAGTAAGAAGAGGGGAGGGGGAGTAAGAAGAAGAGGGGAGGGGGAGAGTAAGAAGAGGGGGAGAGGGAGGGGGAGTAAGGAGAGGGAGGGGGAGTAAGAAGAGGGGAGGGGTGGAATAAGAAGAGGGGAGGGGGGGAATAAGAAGAGGGGAGGGGGGAATAAGAAGAGGGGGGAATAAGAAGATGGGAGAGGGGGGATAAGAAGAGGGGAGAGGGGGGAATAAGAAGACGGGAGAGGGGGATAAGAAGACGGGAGAGGGGGGGATAAGAAGAGGGGAGGGGGGGAATAAGAAGAGGGGAGGGGGAATAAGAAGAGGGGAGGGGGGAGTAAGAGGGGAGGGGGGAATAAGAAGAGGGGAGGGGGGAGTAAGAGGGGAGGGGGGAATAAGAAGAGGGGAGGGGGGGAATAAGAAGAGGGGAGAGGGGGGGATAAGAAGAGGAGAGGGGGGAATAAGAAGAGGAGAGGGGGGAATAAGAAGAGGGGAGGGGGGAATAAGAAGAGGGGGGGAATAAGAATATGGGAGAGGGGGGATAAGAAGAGGCGAGAGGGGGGAATAAGAAGACGGGAGAGGGGGGATAAGAAGAGGGGAGGGGGGAATAAGAAGAGGGGAGGGGGAATAAGAAGAGGGGAGGGGGGAATAAGAAGAGGGGAGGGGGGAGTAAGAGGGGAGGGGGGGAATAAGAAGAGGGGAGGGGGGAATAAGAAGAGGGGAGGGCAGAGTAAGAGGGGAGGGGGGAATAAGAAGACGGGAGGGGGGGAATAAGAAGAGGGGAGGGGGGGAATAAGAAGAGGGGAGGGGGGAATAAGAGGGGAGGGGGGAATAAGAAGAGGGGAGGGGGGAATAGGAAGAGGGGAGTGGGGAGTAAGAGGGGAGGGGGGGAATAAGAAGAGGGGAGGGGGGAATAAGAAGAGGGGAGGGGGCAGTAAGAGGGGAGGTGGGGGAATAATAAGAGGGTAGGGGGGAGTAAGAAGAGGGGAGGGGAGGGGGAGAGTAAGAAGGGGGGGAGAGTGAGGGGGGAGTAAGAGGGTGGGGGGAGTAAGAGGAGGGGAGGGGGGAGAGTAAGAGGAGGGGAGGGGAGAGGGAGGGGAAGTAAGAAGAGGGGAGGGGGAGTAAGAAGAAGGGGTGGCGAGTAAGAAGAGCGGAGGGGGAGAGTAAGAGGGGAGGGGGGGAGTTAGAGGGGAGGTGGAGAGGGAGGTGGGGAGTAAGAAGAGGGGAGGGGGAGTAAGAAGGAGGGGAGATAAGAAAAAGAGGGGGGAAGGGGAGGGGGAGTAAGAAGAGGGAGAGGGGGAATAAGAAGGAGAGGAGATAAGAAAAAGAGGGGGGAAGGGGAGGGGGAATAAGAAGAGGGAGAGGGGGGATAAGAAGGAGGGGAGATAAGAAGAAGAAGAAGAGGGGGGAGTAAGAAGAAGAGGGGGAGTAAGAAGAAGAAGAAAGGGGAGTAAGAAGAAGAAGGGGGAGTAAGAAGAAGAAGGGGGTGTAAGAAGAAGAAGGGGGTAAGAAGAAGGGGGGGTGTAAGAAGAAGAAGAAGAGGGGAGAAGAAGGGGGAGTAAGAAGAAGTAGGAGGGTTAAGAAGCTCTAAGGGACAGAAGGGACAGCTCTATAGGACAGGGGGCAAGACAGGGAGCTCTTTCACACTATGCGCACACTCACACACACACAATGCATCCCTATACATACACAGAAACACACAATGCATCCCTATACATACACAGAAACACAACATGCTTCCCTTACACACAGAGAAACACACAATGCATCCATTACACACACACACAATGCAACCCCCACACAAAGACAAATCATCCTTTGCACACATACACAGAAACAGACAATGCAAACACACACACACTGCTTTTCTTACATACACACAGAAACACAATGCATCTCTTACACTCAATGCACACACATACAGACACACACCTTGCATCCCTTATGCATAAAAACACAGATTCACACAATGCATCCCTTACACACAACCAGAAACACATAATACATCCCTTATACACAAATACACACTGCTTCCACTACACACAAACACACTGCATCACCTGCACAAACTGGTATCCCTATAAACTACATACCATAAGCACACATATTAGATCCTCTACAATAACTTATAACACATCCCCTACACACTCCACTCCCTGTGAGCGAACTCATGGGTGGGTGGAACATATAAGTGGACTTATGAGTGGGCCTTATGGGCATACTCACCGTCAGGCCCTGGGGCCCAGACCTTGAGCTGTGTAAGAGGCCCCCAAAAAATTGAGCTGCTTCTAATTCTCCCAGAACATTGAATTTTGTGACCACAGTTGCAAACAGCCTCCAGAGATCCTGTTCTACACCAGACCAGTGGAGCCAAACTGCAGCTCATCATCATCCTCATCTAATTGTAAGTAGGCAATCTAGTATATTTTTAGTGACACTAATCTATAATATACCTCACATTAAAGGGACACTATAGCTTAATGAAGTGGTTGTGGTGTCTATAGCTGGTCCCTGCAGGCTTTTTAATGTAAACACACACTGTGTGCAGCACTGGCGTTAGTTCATATGGCAGATCATATGGGTGGGGCATTGTGATGTCACGCTTTGGGGCGGCAAATTTATATTTTGTCTAGGGCGGCAAAAATCCTTGCACCGGCTCTGATCCTGGGCAGGTGCACCAGTCTACTGGTGACCCACAGGAGGGGAGTTCACTGATTGCACTGCACTCTCCTCCTGCCCAGACCCGTCTTGACCGCAGTGCAAGTGCCCTCTGCCCTCTGCCCCTAATTTACAGTGGCTCACACTTACAACAAGCAGTGCCTGGAGCCCTTTTACAGAGACGGAAACAAAGAGGTTCTGCGGCAGCTGGCCGTCCTGCAAGCATTACATTAAACAGCTGTTCCCCATGCAGCCACAGGTGGCGTTGTGCTGGGAGACTGTGATTACTCTTCACTTCCTCCCAGCCTACAGAGCAGCGCATGGGGGAGAGAGAGGAGGAGGCATGATTTAAGCTTACAATAAATCCTCTAAGCAAACCTTAATAAATTTGGGGGGATCAGCTCTGTTTCCACAGTTTATTGGTGTTTACTCTGATGTCTGTATTAATATTGGGGGATGTCTAAGTAGTAACGTCAGTGTGTGTCAGCAGGGCCAGCCGTTGGGGGCAAGCTGTGCGGTCACGCAGGGTGCCATGACAACAGAGGCACCCGGCGGCCAACACAGCTCACAAGTTGGGTACACCAGCATATTTAATTTAAACGATTCGCTGGTGGTCCACTGGTGCGCACCAGCAGTAGGTGCAGTCAGATCATATCCTCTCCCTCGTGGTTCCAGCGCTCAGTTAGTGAGTCAGAGCACAGGCTCAGAGATTCTCAGCCTGTGCTCTGACAACATTGAAAGTCAGAGCCGTGAAGGAGTGGGTATGGCAAAGAGCTACTGATTAGCATAACATCAATATCCGTTATAAAACCAGGAAAAGGTGAGCATGGAGGGTGAACTGATTTGGTGGCGCAATGGGCCACTTGACTGGTTTTGCCCCCCAGGCCTAAGGCTGCCAGCCCTCCCCTGTTGGTCCCCTTCTATTTTCTCTTTATACTGCCTCTCTTGGCAAACTTATTGCCTCTTTTGGATTCCACAACCACCTGTATGCTGATGACACTCAGATATACCTCTCCTCCCCGGACCTCTCCCCTGCCGTCTTGCAATGTGTCACTGCTTGCCTTTCTTCCATCTCTGACTGAATGTCCTCGCGCTTTCTGAAACTCAGTCTCTCTAAAACTGAACCGCTATTTCCTCCTCCTAATACTGATCCTTCTCTTCTCTCGCTCTCCCTTCAAGTCAGTGATATCCACATAAGCCCATCCTTGGCGTCATACTTGACTCTGGCCTCACCTTTGAGCCTCACATCCAGTTCGTTGCCAAATCCTGTAGATACCAACTGAAAAACATAGCCTGCATCCTCCCCTTTCTTACACAAGATGCTACCAAGGAGCTTGTCCATGCTCTAGTAATTTCCCACATGGATTATTGTAACCCTCTCCTGATTGGTCTTCCCAAAAGCCATATTGCCCCGCTACAGTCTGTAATGAATGCGCCGGCAGACTTATTTTCCTTTCTAGTCGGTCCTCTCACACCTCACCCCTCTACCAGTCCTTACATTGGCTCTCTGTATCCTGTATTAGTCAATTCAAAGTGCTAACCCATACATTTAAAGCACTGAACAATTCTAGCCCCTCTTATATCTCCTCAATGATCCATAGGTATGCCCCTCCTCGTTCCCTCCGCTCTGCCCATGACCACCTCCTGACCGCTGCTCGCACCCGTATGGCCAACTCGCGCTTGCAGAACTTCTCGCGGGTTGCTCCTTTTCTATGGAATAGCCTGCCTATCCACATCAGACTTTCCCCTAGTCTTCAATCCTTTAAGAAGTGCCTTAAAACCCATCACTTTAGGAAAGCTTATGGCCTCCCAGAGTAACCTCTACCTTACATACCTGTCTCTTGCTTTCTCCTATAGGGCAGTGCTTTACTCTCTCCTCCAACTCTGCTTCACTCCCACCCTATTTGATATTTCCTGTCATAATGTGTCTTATACCCCACCTCATATAGACTGTAAGTTCGTTTGAGCAGGGTTCTCTTCAACCTATTGTTCCTGTAAGTTTTCTTGTAATTGTCCTATTATAGTTACATCCCCCCTCTCCTAATATTGTAAAGCGCTACAGAATCTGTTGGCGCTATATAAATGGCAATAATAATAATAATAATGATGAGCTTACAATCTAATGTTTAAAATTGGGAGTTATGACAAAAGGCAGCAGTTGGTATATGGAGGTGATGGCCAGAGAGAAGGTTATATTGAAGCCACTGATAACCTGTTAAGGGAATGAGGAGGTGATTGAGTGAGATCTCAAGCAGCTGGAGAAGCATGCTAGAAAGTTAAAAGGAACCAAGGCAGGAGGAGGGGATGGGGGGTGGTAGTTGTTAGTGAAAATAAAGTTTCTCTTTTTTAAATGAATTATTTTTTTTATTGAGTCTTCTGAAAGAGCATTCTATAAACAACGGTGGTGGAAAGATAGGTGGGAAGAGGGATATTGGTAGCAATATTTTAGAGATGGTTGCTGAGGAAAAGCTAGGTCTGGATCTAGAGACAGAAGGAATCTACAGGAGGTTCAGAATCCACAAACATGCTTTCTGAACAGAATTAGGGAGCAGTAGTTAGAGGAGTGGGGTGGGATGTATGGTGTTTGGTGTGAGAACACTCTGACAACCAAGTCTCGAGAGAAGTCTCCCCATAGTTACAGTTCCATGTTACCAAGCACAATTCTGTCCAACTTGGATGTCAATCATAAGCTAAGAGCAATGGGAGCAGGTTAAT
The DNA here is from genome assembly GCF_036172605.1 of Pelobates fuscus. Lineage (NCBI taxonomy): Eukaryota > Metazoa > Chordata > Amphibia > Anura > Pelobatidae > Pelobates > Pelobates fuscus. The sequence goes on along the minus strand of NC_086319.1, from coordinate 316,518,799 downwards.
AGGTTAGTGCCCTCAGCATAGTCTCTCAGGTTGACAAATAACCTGAGGACAACTTTGATAGACATATAATACCATGAACTATATACTGATTTGTTGTGGTTTAGGCGCTTAGACGCCCCTTAGTCTATTTTTTGTATATTATTTTTAAGTGTATTATTTTTTAAATTTAGTATATTATTTTTCCTGGTTATTAAAGTTTGACCTTCATTTGAGTGCAGGAGCTACTGAATCAATCTAGATATCATTTCTCTCTCGCTCTCTGTTTTTTATTTTTGCTGTCTTGGTTGAATGAGCTGATCATAAATGCGTGCACCAGAAGAGGTAAATAGGGGACTATATTTTCAGTACTACAAATGTGATTTCAAGAGCAAACTAGAAACTAGAAATTTGTAAAATGCAAAGAAGATCAAAGAATAGATGCTAAAACAATGTGTGTGTTTCCACAGAAATATGTATTCTCAATTATATGTTTGGAGGAGAATATTTTCTGCCATTAATACTGTCTGTCTACTGTGTACAGGGTGCATAGTGTCACAATAACTTGAGGCAATCAACACAGAGAGTCCTAAGGGAATTCCAGAAAGGAAGAAAAACAGGATAGTCCGTGCTTTTGGCCCTCAAAGTAGCTGGACTTAAAGGGAAACCTACATAGAGGGAAAATGACAGTAACTGCAGGCTGTAGAATGGTCAAACCAAGGTCACAACATGGAGGGACCAGGAATGTAAGATGTCAAGATGGAGAAATCAGATGATATTGTGGAGAGGTCAGAATAATTGTGAAAACAAGCTAAAGTCAATACCAGAGAAGACGAGAAATAATTACAATACTATTGGGCCCATAGGAAACCACAAGAGGACACCTGGCTGAGTGGAAGGGAGGTTTCTATAGCATAAGGTAAGTTACTAGTCACTAGTAAGTAAGTAGTAGCTATAAAGCTGATTTTGAATGGTGTTGAGGAACATACTCTATTTGTTGGTAAACCTAAAATTTAAATATGTTGCACACAATAGCATTATAAAAAGTCCTACATTCAAGCTGTGTACTAAGAGGAGTGCGATGGGTGCCAATATGGCACCCTCGTATGCTAATCTCTTTATGACAAACTTCAAAGAAAATTTTGTAAACAAACATGAGCTTTTCCAGAGATGCTACTAAGTGGCTACACTTCATAAATGATTGCTTTATGCTTTGGCAGGGCTCTAAGTCCGATCTTGAAGTGTTCTTGTTGTATCTTAATGAGTGTCACAGGGACATTAAATTTACAACTGTTGTGAGTACTGACTGTTAACTTTCTAGATGTACAGGTTGGTAAAAAAGATGGCACCCTGGATACTGATCTGTACACTAAGCCAACCGATTCTAATAGTTTGCTACATGTTAAGAGTTTTCTTCACCTAAACAAATTTCTTCAATTCCATACAGCCAGTTCCTGCAAGTCCGCCGTATTGTCAGCAACAACAGCAACTCGTTTTTCAGATCTCTCACAGAAATTTCTGGGAAAGCTAAAGGAAAAGCTAAAAACATCAATCGGGAGGAATTACTCACCACGACTAATAAACTTAAACAAGACAGAATACCATTTGTGAGTACTCATTCATCCCTCACAACACATATCCAGAAATGTATACACAAAAATTGGTTTATACTACAAACTGACAAACAGACTGGTCAATTGTTCAAAAACCCATCTCTGTTTGCTAATAAACGTGATCAGTCTATAAGAGATAAGGTGGTTAGGGCTGACACCAAGACAAACACCAGACAGACGTTTCTTTCTAAACCCGTGCATGGGAATTATACTGATGGAGTACTCAGTATGGTGGATGGTCACTGGAACTAGTCCTACAGCTTATATGGATCTTGTTTGATATGTGGGTGGCGGCACTGCAATTATTGTGAGCACTATTGTATATATGTGTATTTGTATCCATGCTTTACAAAGGACATTAGCATTGATAAAGGGCATTCGCCCGAAACGTTTGCAACCTGTACTTTGTCCTTACAATAAATATGGTAGCACCTGGGTGTGCACTTTAAATATCAGCTGCACATTACTTCAATTTTTTCTACTTTGGTCATTACACTTGTTATCTTTACATTAAATCAGTGTAGGCAGACATCCTGCCTCTACCTCTTCTATAGCTAGTGTCTGAGTGTCTATCAGAGTATGTGTGTGTGTATGTGTGAATATGTCTGTCAGTATATGTATCTGTGTAAATCAGTATGTCTGTCAGTGTCTGTCAGGACAGGGGGCAGGGGAGAGCTCTAAAGACGGAGGGTGGGAGAGAGAACCAGGGGACGGGGGGCAGGAGAGAGCTCTAAGGGACAGGAGGGGAGAACTCTAAAAGACAGAAGGGGAGCGCACTACAGGAAAGGGGGCATTAAGATCACTTGGGGGGGGGGGGCATGAGAGAGGATAGACCAATAAGGGATGGGGTGGAGGGGAATAATGGTCAGGGGAGAGCTCTAAGGGACAGTGGGGCACGGGAGAGCAATAAGGGACAGTGGGGCAGGATACAGCAGTAAAGGACAGGAGGGGAGAGCACTAAGGTAAAGGGGGCAGGGAGATCACTAAGGGACAGGGCAGATCACTAAGGGACAGTGTAGCAGGGGAGAGCACTACGGGAGAGCTCTAAGGGACAAGAGGGGAGAGAGGCTGAGGAATGAGGGAAAGAGAAGCAAAAAGGGTCTGGAAGGACTCGGCCTCTATCCTACCCCACAAACTCTCTATTTCACACTGCACACACACAATGCATCCCTGCACATACACAATGCATCCCTATACATAGACAGAAACACACAGTGCACCCCTACACACACAGAAACACACCATGCTTCCCTTACTCACACACACACACACACAATGCAACCCTTACACACAAAAACAATGCACCCCTTGCACACATACACAGAAACACACAATGCATCCCTTACACACACAGAAACACACACTGAAACACAATGCACCCCTTACACACACTGCATCCCTTACATACACAGAAACACACCTTGCATCCCTTACACATACAAACACCGATTCACACAATGCATCCCTTACACACAAACACACACTGCTTTCAATCCCTTACACAAAACACACTGCATCCACTACACTCACACACACAAACTGCATCACCTACACAAACTGGTATCCCTATACACTACATACCATAAGAACACACTTTAGATCGTCTACAATAACACATAACACATCCCCTACACACTCCACCCCCTGCAAGCGAACTAATGGGTGGAACATGTAGGTGATCTTATGGGTGGGCCTTATAGGCATACTCACCATCAGGCCCAAGGGCCCAGACCTTGAGCTGTGTAAAGGGCCCAAAAAAATGGAGCTGCTTCCCGTTCTCCCAGAACATTGATTTTTGTGACCACAGTTACAAACAGCCTCCAGAGAGCCTGTTCTACACCAGACCAGTGGAGCCAGACTGCAGCCAGAGCCCATCACCATCCTCATCTGGTTGTAAGTAGGCAATCTAGTATATTATTAGTGACACTAATCTCTAATTTACCTCACATTAAAGGGACACTATGGTCCCCAGAACCACTGCAGCTTAATGTAGTGATTCTGGTGTCTATAGCCTGTCCCTGCAGGCTTTTTAATGTAAACACACACTGTGTGCAGCACTGGCGTTAGTTCATATGGCAGATCATATGGGTGGGGCATTGTGATGTCCCATGGGGGAGGGCGGGGCGGCACTATGGTACACTATGATACACTGTTCTGTATTTAGTTCAACAGTGGGATCGTGTTGTCGTTTCCCTATCAAACTTTCATTTTAGTACACTGCTTGCGATTTTTAATTTACATTTAGTTACCAGCCTGGAATTCCTTACTCTTATTTAGAGTGGGATTTATTATTTTTACTTAGTATTAGTAAATTTGGCTGAAAGACCAATTTAGGTCTTTCAGCCTTTCGGTAGATAGCTCCCTAATACCGTGGGAATTAGGGAGTTATCTACTAAGCGGCTGCAAGAGAACCGCCGAAGTCCCGAAGTCCCGAAGTGCCGAATTTCGGAATGCCGTATCGAACCGAATATTTTCCCCATGCTGATCCCTAGGATCTACCTTCTGGCCACCCTTACAATTGGGGGACCCAAACAAATTCTTGCACCAGGGCTATTTCTACTTTAGTCTGTCACTGCGTTGGGGTGGAGGGCTTGATTGCATGCCAGGGAGTGAGATGGGGGTGGCGGGGTCAGGGTCCAGGGGGCCCAAGCAAATGCTTGCCCAGGGTCCAATCAGTATTAAAGACAACCCTGAGCATGCCCTTCACTTTAGGATATAGCGTTTCTCTAAGTGGTGTGTATATATATATATATAGCCTTGCAAAACTCCATTGATATGCCTCTTTCTGTTTAATTACAACGTTCCCTAACTTTGGCTGATGTCAAAGTAAGTAATAACTGAAACAATGAAGCATACTAAAATAATCATTGCTTTTATTGGTAAAGCACACAAGGCACATGTTGCCCTTTCTACTTGTTGTTAGGCAGTCATATAACTCTAAGTAATAATAAAACACAAGTAAAGTAAGTTCTGTATTAGTTTCGTTGGAATGCGGCCATTGTCATAAACATTACTGAGTTTACATAGAACATTGATAGCACATTTTATTGCCAATTAATGTTCTGTTAAAGAGATCATAACTCGGATCTGTCCAGGGTGACTGTATCCAGCAAATGCTGGATCAACCTGAACTCTCCTCCAAAGACTTATTATGCATATTTATAATAAGTTAGTTATTTCCAGGTATATAGACCGAGTTTCACTGCATATATTTTATTGTTCGAGTTTGTAAATGTAAAATCTTTTTATGCAAAATTCATGATATATAGATTGGTGATGGCGACAATATAAGAAAAAAATCAGCTATTTTCTCTGGGCACTCGGCCAGAAGGACCAAGGAAGGATACTGACGTCTTAAATATTGCGCCTGGAGGTAAGATTAGGGGTGAACTATTTTCAAGGATTTTTAATTGACTTCATTAGCTTTTTATGGTATACAATTAGTCAAGTAATTTAAGCTAAGATTAATGTACTCCATTTACATAAATAAACACATAACCAAATTGATAGCACTTTAAACATGCTACTTATTATACAGACTAATGATACACTCATATATTGCAGCCATTTTAAAATGTAGGAGATTTTATTCCAGAAGACACATTCTGGACAGTTCCTTGACATTCAGGTACAGGTACCGTGCGATTATGTAAGTATTTCTTGTAACATATGGCTCTCTTTGAGGTCAAAATGTACATGACAGTGTAGTGATTATCCAGAAGTAGTAGCCTGGAGCATTGTTCAGTTGATACATTTTAAAAGTGTATTATGCGGTCAGGGAAGAAATGGCACAACATAGTGCAAAGCAATGTTCAAATTATATAAAATATGTGTCAAATGGCCACTCACAATTTGTAAAAGATAAAAAGGCCTTCAATATATCGGTGTGGATGTAGATCTGTTTGCAGTCTTGAGCTTTGAATATCTCAGAATAAGGAGGGACAAGGTGCAATTCAATTATAAGGGAACCAAAATAAAGTGCACAATGCATATTTATTAACGTGTATCAGCGTTAGTATAGATAGATGTAGTCACAATAAGATCAGAAAAGTAAGTCCTACGCGTTTCATCCCATCCAGGGACTTCTTCAGGGACAAATCAGTGTTGTTCAAACAAAATATTGGATTAAGACCCCACACAAAGTTTCAATCAAACCTTAAAAGACATGTTGTACTCAGCACAACAAAAATATATAATTTCTAAAAAGAATGTAGATCATCTTTTTAACCAGCATCCCGTTATTCCAAAAACCCAAGAGAACCACCAGGAAGACCCATCATCAGTGGGATCAATGCCATAATGGCACACTTGTCAGCGTTCATACACCACCATTTGCAAAAATACGCACAGGAGGCACCCTCGTGTTTGAGGGATTCCTCTCATATTCTTGAAATTATGGAAAATGTCAAATGGGAGAAAGACTTCATATGGGTAACAATAGATGTAACCTCATTATACACTGTAATCAAGCACGAAATGGGAGTCAAAGCTGTAGAGAAAATTATCATGCTGGTACCAAGCACTTTAAGAAAATTTCTAATTGATGGCATAACTTTTATTTTAAATCACAATTATTTTGTATTTGACTGCACATTTTATTTACAACAAACAGGCAATGCCATGGGTACCAGGTTTGCTCCCAGCTATGCCAACATATACATAAGAGACTGGGAAGCCAGCTCTGTATGGAAAGGGCATGGCTGGGTAGCAAACCTGGTCCTCTGGAGACGTTTTATAGGCGATATTCTTTTAATCGGGAAAGGTACATCAAGTAATTTGGTACATCAAGTACATTTTCAGATCTCATTAAACATCAATAATTATGGCCTAAAATTCACACACACATTTCACACTGAAATAATTAATTATTTGGATATCACCTTTTATGCAAAAGGTCAAGAGATCCAATCTAAGTGTTACTTTAAAGAAACAGAAGGGAACAGCTTCATACATAAAAAAGTTGCCATCACAAATACTGGCTAAACTCTATACCTAAAAGCCAGCTAGTCCGTATTCGAAGAAACTGTTCAAAGGATCATTCTAGACTATCAACACCTGGCAAAACATTTATGGGAAACTTATATAAAAAAAATATTAAAAAATAATTTCGAGAGAATCCCCAAAAATGTAAAATCTGAATAGGAGAGATCTAATAAATAAGAAAAAGAAAGACAAGGAATGCAATAACTATTTTAAATATGCTTTTATAACACAATACACTGGAAAATAATATTAAGAGATCCACTGTTGAGCAAAATTCTTTCTGAAAAAGCACCTCTAAATTTTAGAAAAGCAAAACATTTTGAAAGTATTCTGGCACCAAGTGATGCACTTAAAAATGCACAGAAAAGCACTTTAAGCAAAGATAACAAAGGTTTTAATTCTTGCAATAAGTGTAAAGCCTGTACAATGCTAAAAACTTTAAAAAGTGAAACCATTTCAAAGTACAATAACAAAAAAACAATTTATAAAATCAAACATTAATTGTGAAACCAAAAATGTGATTTATCTGCTCCACTGCCCATGTGGTAAACAATATGTTGGCAGAACATGTAGAACATTAAAATAATATATTTTAGAACTGTGGCAGAACCAACCTCGCCACTGTCCACTGGAGAAGCCTGGTTGCTAGCCTCCTGCCCTGCAACTATGGCCCTGGGGTGTATCAACCCTTTCAGAACTGTATTTGGGCACAATGGATTTTTGTATGATGTTCCTGGCCCTTTAAATACTTTGGAGCAGTGTTACAACTTTTAAACTGGCACTTCGGATGCAGTCGAAGTGCCGAAGTCGTCGAAGTGGCCGCCATTCGACAAACGAACACGTGGCGGCGGCCATTTTAACTTATTCTAACGCGGTCAGCGATGTGTGCAGCCAAATCTATGGAACTGTTTGCGGCTACCCAATTACACGAACACCGCTGACCCGTACCTTCTTCGACACCGCGGCTGGAGACTAAGTCCCTTTCGAAGATTCGAACGCTCGTTCGAATGGGACTTAGTCGTTTTCTCGGTCAAAAGTGACTTATACCTATCTCCCGAACGGCTGAACGGATTCGATTGGTTTTTGGGTATGTTTGTATTTGGTATGTGCTGGTTAATAATATATTTTTTATTAATATTGGATGTACGGTTTTAGAGTTATGAAAGTTGGATAAAATGTATGTTTAAATTGTACGGATAATTGGGTTACCTCTCAGGCTAAGGGGAGGGAATCTGTGGGATGTAACCATTGTGTGATTGGATAATGTATAATTGTATGTGGGTGTCTCCCTTGCAGGGGAGAATTGCATAAAAGCAGAGTGTGTGTCATTAAACCTAAGTTCTACTTTACCCTCAATTTGGAGTGCCGTCTCTTATTGGGGGAATCTGCTACAAGGGATTGCTATGCTTGTCATATTCCCTTGCTAAATCACTGCTAAGCTCTTGTAATAGCTGGTTCCTGTTTTGCTCTCTGGAGGAGTCTACGGTGGTTATGGTGTCTGCTGCAGTGCTTGGAGTCTTCAGGAAGCGCTAGGAGCATCCTTCAACGGAGGTACCCAGTCGGGGTGCCCGTCGATCCGTTACAAGAACACCAAAATAACATTAGGAAAAATTAAAATAAACACATAGTCCCCATCCATTGTATAAAGTGTCCCAAATTCAATTGGAAGGATTTTTATTATATAGCTTTAGAAAAAGTGGAAACACATAGTAGGGAAGGCAATCTAATTAAAAAAACTAGAACAGCGAGAAACATATTGGATCAACACCCTCAAAACATTACAACCAGGGGGACTCATTGTTGATATTGATCTATGTTGTTTTTTAGATGGATTTAATTAAATATCAAGAGCAGGTTTTCCATATTTCTTCTTTTTTCCTTTTTCCGGGTTTCACAATTTTATGTCATTACATTTATTTATTTATATGTGTTTTAGCCTTCTGTTTTCTATCTGGATGCCCAAAAGTTTTCTTTAACGCAAAATTCTGTTCGTCCTATGAAAAAGTTACTCACTTTTAAATATTCGTCATGTGTATATCTACGTATCTATATGTGGGTACATATGTTATGTGCGCATATGGATATAATTGATATTATCCCCATACATGTACTAATTCCTATCATTTTAATAATGATTCTTAATTAACATTTCAAGAAAGGACTAATTTAGTCTATATTGATATTTTGGTGACATATTTTTAAGAGATTAACAGAAATCTATTATGCATTTTGGCAATCCAGGCAGTAATAAGATAGCTTTTTAAGTGTTTTGTTGAGTGTTTTATTTAGTGATTTAATAAAGATATGATGTTATTTATTGATCTGTTTTAAATTATTTTGGAACATTCCTATATATTCCCCCACCCCCCAACCATCTTTTTCATTGTGGTACTTCCCATAATGGGCTTATTTATATGAATTGCCACGGAGCTGATAAACTCGATTGGAACGCAGATGGAGCACATTAATTTCAATGTAACGTGATGACATCAACTAAATGAAAGACACTAAAATCTGCAGATAAACAAATCAACCGTGGTGGAACGCATGTGTGGAACGCACAATGTCACCACGCAGAGGCGTGGTGACATCAGAAAAGGCAGAACCAGGAAATAAAATCAGATTCCACTGGGAACAGCTGAATAGACCGGAGGACCTATCGTAAGAAACCTAGAAGCTGAGAAATGGGTATTTAAGGACTGGGGAAGGGAAATGGTTAATTTGCACTTTGTATTTTGTTTGAAGATACAAAGTTGATTTGTCCCTAAAGAGGTCCTTGGATGGGACGAAACACGTAGGACTTACCTTTCTGATCTTATGGTGACAACTACATCTACCTATACTAACTCTGATGTAAGCTAATAAATCTGCATTGTGCACTTATTCTGAGATATTCAAAGCTCAAGACTGCGAACAGATCTACATCCGCAACTATATATTGAAGGCCTTTTTATCTTTTACAAATTGTGAGTGGCCATTTGACACATATTTCATGTAATTTAAACATACAGTTTTGCACTATGTTGTGCCATTTCTTCCCTAACAGGATAACTCCTATTTTTATACATTGATAATTTCTGAAGATTCTGTTGAGGAAATCTTCGGGGCTTTCTATTCTTGAAAGGAAGTGTATGTATTTATTATAGTAATAGCACTTTGATCACTACAAGCACTTTAATTGTGCAAGTCACTGCTTTATGATACATTTTAAAAGGTTTGAATGCTGGGTAGAGTTCTGACGCTCAATTGCAATCTTGTGTGTTTAGGGGACAGTAATGTATTGTTATATTTCTGTCTCTGTCTTTCTCCCACAGCACCCAAAGATTTTACATCACTGCTCGGGCAAAGAAAGTCCGCTGTTTGGTCTACTTAGGATATTGCACAATCCCGACTCAATGCTAACCGAGAGGGAGAGAGAGAATGTTAGGCTGGTGGGTCTTTCAAGTTATTGAGTCCCCGACAATTTTCCCTGCATGGGTGCAAAGCTCCATAAAAGCTATTCCTTCCTATAAAGAGACTCAGACTGGGCTATAATAGGATAACACATTTTACCCAGGTACTTTTTAAATTTAGATAATGAACAATGGTGAGGAGGAGTGCTAAAGTGACACTCATTCTCAAGATCTTTTGTTCCGCTGCAATTAACAGGAGATATTTACAGCCCGGATACTCTTTGTAATGATGGATTGCTTTTTTCTCTTCACAGAGATTGCCATCAGATGTTATGTCTAGCAATAGAGAAAACCCATAGTGTGCCTTGGGAACGAATACTTTATCGAAATAATTTTTCACTCTTGCATTATGGCACAAAACGGAGAGGCATATTTGCAAGAGAATTTGAGATTATCCTGTTCAAACTCAAGGAAATCGGTCTAGATGAAAATGCTTGTTCTTGGGTAGAACATTGGCTTAAAAACAGAGTACAAAGAGTTGTCGTTAATGGTAAATTTTCAAGCTGGACAGAGGTGGCAAGTGGTGTCCCTCAGGGGTCTGTTCTGGGACCCCTTCTATTTAACATGTTTGTAAATGATCTTGAAGACAGCATTGAAAGTCATGTTTCAGTTTTTGCAGATGACACAAAACTTTGTAAAATAATACAATGTGAGCAAGATATTACTTTGCTGCAGAGGGATTTAGATAGACTGGAGGACTGGGCACTCAAATGGCAGATGAAATTTAATGTTGAAAAATGCAAAGTTATGCACTTCGGCGTAAAGAATACACAAGCAACGTATACCCTTAATGGAAGCGAATTAGGGATAACAACACACGAAAAGGACTTGGGAATTGTTATAGACAACAAACAATGCAACAATGTGCAATGTCAATCAGCAGTGGCCAAGGCCAGTAGGGTATTGTCATGCATGAAAAAGGGCATTCATTCTCGGGACGAGAATATAATTTTGCCTCTTTATAAATCACTGGTAAGACCACACATTGAATATGCTGTGCAATTTTGGGCACCTGTTCTAAATAAGGATATTATGGCACTAGAAAAAGTGCAGAGGCGGGCTACACAATTAATAAAAGGAATGGAACATATCAGCTATGAAGAAAGGTTAACAAATTTAAATCTATTTCGTTTAGAAAAACGTCGCCTGAGAGGGGATATGATAACATTATACAAATATATTCGAGGCCAATACAAACCATTGTGTGGAAATCTATTCACAAACCAGACTTTACATAGGACACGAGGTCATGCGTTTAGACTAGAAGAAAGAAGATTTCGTCTAAGGCAAAGGAAAGGTTTTTTTACTGTAAGAACAATCAGGATGTGGAATTCTCTGACTGAAGAAGTGGTTTTATCAGAGTCCATACAGATGTTCAAACAGCTACTAGATGCATACTTGCAAAAACAGAATATTCAAGGATATAATCTTTCAATGTAGGGTAATAACTGCTAGATCCAAGGATAAATCTGATTGCCATTCTGGGGTCAAGAAGGATTTTTTTTCCTAGCTTGTTGCAAAATTGGAAGTGCTTCAAACTGTTTTTTTTTGCCTTCTTTTGGATCAACAGCAAAAAACATATGTGAGGAAGGCTGAACTTGATGGACGCAAGTCTCTTTTCAGCTATGTAACTATGTAACTATGTAACTATGTAATCCTGCAAACCCTGAGGCAACTTCTGCTACTTTGCAACAGAAATTTTTGTTTCATTAGTGTAACCACCTCCCATGATTACACTAATTACAATTGTGAAGAATTGAGTGACAGTAAGCCTTCCACTGATTTATGGGAACACTCTAAGCACCATAACCAGTGATTATAGTGACAGGGGTCAAAATGTTTTTTATTGCTTTTACATCTCAGTGCCATTGGCATCCATGCTGCTTTCAGACTACAGATTGTGGTTAAAGCAGAAGTTCTCATTAGGCTTTAACAGTTTAAGTATTGTAAATGTTTCACACCATCACCCTGAGCCATCATCATGGCTGAGGCCAGTAATCATAATGGTTCTGGTGCTTAGAGTGTTCCGTTAGTATATTTTTAAATCCTTAAATCTGATTTAAGAAATGCTGTATATATCATAGGTAGGCTACTTTCGCCACTCTAAATGTTGTGAACCACATCTCTCATAATGCTCTTGCAGCCATAATGCTGGCAAAGCATCAGATGAGATGTAGTCAACAACATCTGGAGTGTCGAAGGTTGACTACCCCTGCCCTATATGTAGCAGACCTGATCATGAAGACGTCTCTGTAAAACTCCCAGAATGCAATGATAATATGCAAATGCACATTAATAGGACTGCTACTTTATTTCCAGCCCTTATTTCTATATGTACACTGAGCAGTGACCAAAGCATGAGTTAAAGTCTACATAAACCAAGTATCCACTAATAAACAGCTGTTTCAACTCTGAGGCTTATAGTGAGTAGACTCAATTGTAGGACAAAACCAACCTTGACATTTTCTTCACTTGAACAATATAGCAGGCCATCACTAAGGGGCCCTGTGGAAATATGGGCACTAAATGTAAAGATTTATAGTGGTGTGTAAGTACATTAGCATAGTCATCATGGTAATGTTATGGAAACACCATCTTTCAGAACTGTAAAATATGGGCAATCAAAAAATATTTCTGATATGTAGATGTTACGTATTAGTGTATTTCAGAATTTTTGGAAAATTCATGAAGATGCAACCTATTTAGCTAGATTATTTATTTATCCAAGTCCTGAATACCTAGGAGATTTTCTCGTTTTGTGTACTCAAATATTTTTTTCAAAGAAGCAGACTACAGATTATATTAATGTCAACTGACTCATTGCAGTAATAAAATCATGCAAAAACATCCAAAAAGTTAATGCAGGACGGATTCATTTTTGTATCTTTAGCTTTGAACAGAATGCTTTGCATCAAATGTCTTTGCTCTTATGCGTCTCATGTGAAATGCAGCAGAACTTTTTAAATCTTTCTGAATACATGTTAATACTGTCTATGCATATAAACAGGTACATAGATTTTGTCTATTTTGGTCCCCACTGGGCTCCGATGTTGATGTTCAGTGAATCGCTTCCAGCTTCTGCAGAAGCATTGCCATTCACTGGTTGAGAGCTTGAGCTGACTGACATCAGTACTGACCAGGCCCGGACTGGCCATCGGGCACACCAGGCAAATGCCCGGTGGGCCACAATGGCCACAGGCCGAGGCCGACATGGGAGATCAAGAGATCTTCCCTGATGGCCCATGCAGAGCCAGCGTTATCCGAGCTCCAGCCCTGCTGTGTGCCTTCATGAGCCAGTGGGGAGATCAAAGATCTCCCTCACCGGTCCTCAGACAGTGAATGGCGGCCGCCGACTGGGGAGGGAGACAGGAGAGGACCCGGGGAGCTCTGGCTTGCAGCTCTTCCAGGTTCCTCTTGCGAGGTCGGAGCGTTGCATGGCAACGCTTTGATCTCACAAGAGTGAACTCTAGCACCACTAGGACCACCAGGGATGGCAGCATGGTCCCCCCCTCCTCGGCTAAAGGTAAGAAGGGAGGGGGGAAATTACGCTTTCTAAAATTAAAATAAAAAACATGTATATTTACATTAGTCTCTCTCCCCCCCCTACACACACACACAATACCTCCAAAAATATTTACACACACAGCACACTCAAACACTGCACCCCTGACACACACCACCCTCACACACATAGCACCCCTCACATACACACACAGCACCTTTCAAACACACACAACAACCACACACTCCCCTATCACACAGCTCCACTTCACACACACACTGCACACTCCCCCCCCAACAAACTGCATCCCTACACACATTACATTCCAGACACACCCTAGATCCCTTACACAAATCTGGATCATCTACACACACACAAACACTGGATCCTTATATACACTCCAAATCCGCTTTTTAATTAAAAGAATTGTATTTACATTAATCTATCTCTCCCCCCCCCCCCCCCACACACACACACAATACCTCCAAACATATTCACACACAGCACCTCTCTCTCACACACACACACACAGCACCTCTCTCACACACTACATTCCAAACACACACTAGATCCCTTACACAACCCTGGATCATCACTAAATCCCTATATACACTCTGAATCCTCTATACACATACAAACACACACACTAGATCCCCTTCACACACACTTCATTCCTGACATACACACTCTGGATCCCCTATGCACACACTAGATTCCTTGTAAGCAAACACATACTACATTCCCTAAACACACATATTCTACAACCTCTATACACACTATGCTCCCTATACACACTCTCTCACTCTTCACAGCCCATAGCCACGCATTACCCCACAAACACAACACAACTGAAACAAACCTATTTACACAATACCACACCACAATCAGCTCACTCTGCACATGCAATCCTACAAGCAGGCTCCAAACACATGCACAATACTCTTTGTATTGCCCTTTTGTCCTCTGGTATCCCTTGTATGGAGACACCAGAGACAAGTTACAAGCAAACACAGTGCAAACATGTTAATAAAAATGCTTGCGCTGCGCAGAACAAATACAGGGCCTTTTTCTCATGCTAGAGCTCTTCAGCAAAGCTCTGCGCATGGTCTGATCTTGAAGAGCATTGAACCAACATGCTCATTTTGAGAGGTCACACTTTCGTTGTATTTTTTTATGTTGTATGTCTTATTAGTCTTATTTGATTTAAAAGTGGTTATACATCTGTCTGTTTTTTCTGCATGGAGCGCAACAATTGCACTTACATTTCTTTTTTTTTTCAACTTTTTCTTTATTATTAAAATTTTCACCATAATTACATTTGTACAAAAAAATATTTTAAAACATTCATATACATAGACAAAGACAAAAAAAAAAACACCCCCCACGAGAGTTCTCCAGACTTCCAATCCCTCTATTACACTTCAGATGGTATTAATATTACATTTGTAGTAATTTTTTTTCCCAATTATCCCATAGGTTTCCAACACTATCCATAGCTGTATCAAATTTAGATATTTTAGTTGGCGTCATATAGCATCGATTAGCCATCTTGAAGTGTGTTTCTATCAATACAAAGGAGTGAACAAATGTATTAATTTTTTGGAAGGAAGATAACCATTCCGTTAATTCTATATTTATTTTTAAATCAGTATTCCATTTTTTAATAGCACTGGGAGGAACAGAGCCATACAGTGGCTCCAACATTCTAACACATCTAGAAAACAGGTGCTTTATTTTATTCTGGTATAAGATTGATTTTAATATATCATACATCTTACCCTCTCCAACTAACACTACCTTCTCCAAATAGTGTTTTACTCTGACATAGGTATATACCTCTTTAGCAGAGATCTTGAACTCCTCTACCAGCATTTTATAAGGCTTGATTTTACCATCTTTGGTCAAATCTTTTAATGTATTTATTCACTTTTCTTTCCATAATTTTAAGGAAATACTATCCATATTTAGTTCTATTATATATAAGTTTTGAAAATCGAATATTTTGTTGATCAAAACAATGTTTTTCCTTATTTTTTGCCATATTGGAGTGATCTGTACTAAAATATATGATCTAGATAGATTACATTTTTTTGTATTCCAAATTAACTCTAGGGGATCTCTTAATTGGCTAGTTTCTAATTCTGACCACCACCATACTTCCTCTTTATTTTGTTTTAGCTGACTAGCCATGACATGCGTAATGATCTCTGCTTCGTAATATTTTATTAGATTTGGGTAGCCTAAGCCTCCCTTCTTTATTCTTCTTGATAGTACTCCATTTTTAATTCTGTTTTTTTTTTCCCTCACATACGAAGTTAGAGAAAGCCTTGTTAATCATTGTCAGCCATGCTTTCGGGATTTCTAATGGGAGCATTCTAAACAAATAAATCCATTTTGGCAAAACGTATGATTTCAGAATATTTATTCTTCCTCCCCAAGATACTTCTAATTTTCTCCATTCTTTTAGATTTGTATTAGTTTCTTTTAAGAGATCCATAAAATGTATTCGCATAATGCTTTCTACGTTTTTGCAAATTTTAATTCCTAGGTATAAAAACATTTTGGCTTTAATAAAGCTATATATTTCTTGATAGGAATCTATTTCTTGATTTGACATATTGATATATATTGCAATTGATTTTGTTTTATTTAATTTGTAATTTGATACTGCACTATATAGCTCAATTTCTGACATTGCACTTAATATTGAAGTTGACGGATTACCGTATATACTCGAGTATAAGCTGAGTTTTTCAGCACATTTTTTGTGCTGAAAAACCCCAACTCGGCTTATACTCGAGTCACTGTCTGTATTATGGCAATTTACATTGCCATAATACAGACAATGGGGCTGTGTGCGGTTACTTACCTCTCCTGCAGTTACTGTCAGCTCTCTCCTCCTCCGCGGCGGTCCGTTCAGCACCTCTGTCAGCTCCCAGTGTAAGTCTCGCGAGAGCCGCGGGGTCATAGTGCGGCTCTCGCGAGACTTACAGTGTGAGCTGACAGAAGAGCTGCACGGACCGGCGCGGAGGAGAAGGGAGCTGACAGGAGCTGCAGGAGAGGTAAGTGCTCTCTGCCAGCACCCCTTCCCACCCCTCCCACCCCCACTGAACTGCCAATGCCACTGGACCACCAGGGAAGGAGAGCCCCCCTCCCTGCCATGTATCAAGCAGGGAGGGGGGACGAAAAATAAATAAATTAATAATAGTAATAAAATAATAATAAAAATAAATAAATAATAATAATACAAATAAATGTTAAAAATGCCCACCCCCCACCAAAGCTCTGCATCACACTCTGCATCACACACACACACACTGCACTCATACACAAACACTGCACTCATACACACACTGCATTCATACACACACACACACACACTGCACTCATACACACACACTGCATTCATACACACACACACACTGCACTCATACATACACACTGCACACACGGCACTCATACGCACACTGCACTCATACACACACACTGCACTCATACACACACACTGCATTCATACATACACACTGCACTCATACACACACTGCACTCACACACACACACTGCAGTCATACACTCACTGCACTCATACACACTGCACTCATACACACACTGCACTCATATACACACACTGCACTCATACACACACACTGCATTCATACATACACACTGCATTCATACATACACACACTGCACTCATGCACACTGCACTCACTCATACACACTGCACTCATACACACACACTGCATTCATACATACACACTGCACTCATACACACTGCACTCATACACACACACACTGCAGTCATACACACTGCAGTCGTACACACTGCACTCATACACACTGCACTCATACACACACACACTGCAGTCATACACACTGCACTCACACACACAGCATTCAAACACACACACTGCACTCATACACACACACACTGCACTCATATACACACACACTGCATTCATATACACACACTGCATTCATTATATACACACACTGTAAATAAATATTCAATTAATATAATTTTTTTAGGATCTAATTTTATTTAGAAATTTACCAGTAGCTGCTGCATTTCCCACCCTAGTCTTATACTCGAGTCAATAAGTTTTCCCAGTATTTTGGGGTAAAATTAGGGGCCTTGGCTTATATTCGGGTCGGCTTATACTCGAGTATATACTACTTAAAAAAAGAACGGTATCGTCAGCATAAAGAGATACTTTCAGTACTTTTTGTTTTGCTATGAATCCCTTAATATTTGCATTCATGCACACACACACTGCACTCATACATACACACTGCACAGACGGCACTCATACACACACTGCACTCATACACACACACTGCATTCATACATACACACTGCACTCATACACACACTGCACTCACACACACACACTGCAGTCATACACTCACTGCACTCATACACACTGCACTCATACACACACTGCACTCATACACACACACTGCACTCATACACACACACTGCACTCATACATACACACTGCACTCATACACACACTGCACTCATACACACACACTGCACTCATACACACACTGCACTCATACACACACTGCACTCATACACACTGCACTCATGCACACACACTGCATTCATACATACACACTGCACTCATACACACTGCTCTCATACACACACACACTGCAGTCATACACACTGCACTCATACACACTGCACTCATACACACACACTGCACTCATACACACACACACTGCACTCATATACACACACACTGCATTCATATACAGGGAGTGCAGAATTATTAGGCAAGTTGTATTTTTGAGGATTAATTTTATTATTGAACAACAATCATGTTCTCAATGAACCCAAAAAACTCATTAATATCAAAGCTGAATATTTTTGGAAGTAGTTTTTAGTTTGTTTTTAGTTTTAGCTATTTTAGGGGGATATCTGTGTGTGCAGGTGACTATTACTGTGCATAATTATTAGGCAACTTAACAAAAAACAAATATATACCCATTTCAATTATTTATTTTTACCAGTGAAACCAATATAACATCTCAACATTCACAAATATACATTTCTGACATTCAAAAACAAAACAAAAACAAATCAGTGACCAATATAGCCACCTTTCTTTGCAAGGACACTCAAAAGTCTGCCATCCATGGATTCTGTCAGTGTTTTGATCTGTTCACCATCAACATTGCGTGCAGAAGCAACCACAGCCTCCCAGACACTGTTCAGAGAGGTGTACTGTTTTCCCTCCTTGTAAATCTCACATTTGATGATGGACCACAGGTTCTCAATGGGGTTCAGATCAGGTGAACAAGGAGGCCATGTCATTAGATTTTCTTCTTTTATACCCTTTCTTGCCAGCCACGCTGTGGAGTACTTGGACGCGTGTGATGGAGCATTGTCCTGCATGAAAATCATGTTTTTCTTGAAGGATGCAGACTTCTTCCTGTACCACTGCTTGAAGAAGGTGTCTTCCAGAAACTGGCAGTAGGACTGGGAGTTGAGCTTGACTCCATCCTCAACCCGAAAAGGCCCCACAAGCTCATCTTTGATGATACCAGCCCAAACCAGTACTCCACCTCCACCTTGCTGGCGTCTGAGTCGGACTGGAGCTCTCTGCCCTTTACCAATCCAGCCACGGGCCCATCCATCTGGCCCATCAAGACTCACTCTCATTTCATCAGTCCATAAAACCTTATTTCTTGGCCCAGTCTTGACGTTTCAGCTTGTGTGTCTTGTTCAGTGGTGGTCGTCTTTCAGCCTTTCTTACCTTGGCCATGTCTCTGAGTATTGCACACCTTGTGCTTTTGGGCACTCCAGTGATGTTGCAGCTCTGAAATATGGCCAAACTGGTGGCAAGTGGCATCTTGGCAGCTGCACGCTTGACTTTTCTCAGTTCATGGGCAGTTATTTTGCGCCTTGGTTTTTCCACACGCTTCTTGCGACCCTGTTGACTATTTTGAATGAAACGCTTGATTGTTCGATGATCACGCTTCAGAAGCTTTGCAATTTTAAGAGTGCTGCATCCCTCTGCAAGATATCTCACTATTTTTGACCTTTCTGAGCCTGTCAAGTCCTTCTTTTGACCCATTTTGCCAAAGGAAAGGAAGTTGCCTAATAATTATGCACACCTGATATAGGGTGTTGATGTCATTAGACCACACCCCTTCTCATTACAGAGATGCACATCACCTAATATGCTTAATTGGTAGTAGGCTTTCGAGCCTATACAGCTTGGTATAAGACAACATGCATAAAGAGGATGATGTGGTCAAAATACTCATTTGCCTAATAATTCTGCACTCCCTGTACACACACACTGCATTCATTATATACACACACTGTAAATAAATATTCAATTAATATAATTTTTTTAGGATCTAATTTTATTTAGAAATTTACCAGTAGCTGCTGCATTTCCCACCCTAGTCTTATACTCGAGTCAATACGTTTTCCCAGTTTTTTTGGGTAAAATTAGGGGCCTCGGCTTATATTCGGGTCAGCTTATACTCGAGTATATACTACTTAAAAATAGAATGACTATGGTGAGGCCTAATAGAAAGCAGTTGTTGTTGGGGGATTCCATCATAAGAGGTGTGGAGATGGACAATGGTGGTCTTGTGAGGTGTCTTCCTGGAGCTACTGCTCACAGAGACAGGAGGCGTATCTGTAATATTGTTAAGCAAGCAAAGCAGGAAGGAGAATTGGATGTACTTGTCCATTTAGGGACAAATGACTTGGCTATCAATGAGGTATCAGAGGTTAAGGAAGTTTTTAGTGTTTTTGCCAATGATATACGGCAGGTTGCTTCCACACTGTCATTCTCTGAAGTTCTGCCTGTGCATAACACTCAGAACGACAGGCGGATGCGTATTAGGGACTTTAACTTGTGGCTTGGTGAATGGTGTCGGGAGCAAGGATTTGGCTTTATTGCTCATGGTAGCTCTGTTTGGAATGGAAATAAACTGTACAAAAAAGATGGTTTGCATCTTTCTCAAAAGGGAACAAATGTTCTCAGTGAGCAGTTCACAGGTTTTGCTAGGATGTATTTAAACTAGGAGGGGGGGGCCAAAAGGGTGATAAAACATCAATCCAATTGTCCCCCAAAACAAGGACAGAAGGTGCCTGTAGCAAGTGTGTTAAAAAATGATAAGCTTAGAGTCATGTCTACAAATGCTCGCAGTTTAGGGAATAAGATCCATGAACTTGTGGCAATAATGGCAACTGATAGTGTAGATTTAGTCGCTGTTACTGAGACATGGTATAATGAGAAAAATGACTGGGACATAGCAATACCAGGGTACTCTTTATATAGAAAAGACAGGGAAGGCAAGAAAGGGGGAGGGGTGGCCCTGTATGTAAAGGATAGCATAAAATCTAGCCTAATAAAGGTTAGTGAGGCGAACATAGAGTCAATTTGGGTTACGTTAGAATTTGGTAATCACACAGTAACTCGTGTAGGTGTGATTTATAGGCCCCCAGGACAAATTAAAGAGTTAGATAATCTACTAGTTGAAGAAATAGCTAAAATGACAATGAAGGGGGAAGTTATCATCATGGGTGACTTTAATCTTCCTGATGTGAATTGGAAAACAAAAATGGCTACTTGTGCCAGGAGCACACATATTCTAAACTCCCTACTGGGATTGTCTCTAAAACAAGTCGTTGAGGAGCCAACTCGTAAAGAGGCCATACTAGATTTAGTGTTAACAAATGGAGATTTGGTATCAGATATTACTGTAGGTGAAAGTTTAGGATCCAGTGATCATCAGTCAGTGTGGTTTAATATAAGAACAGTGACTGAGTCACACCACACAAAAACAAAAGTTTTAGACGTTAGAAAAACAGACTTTTCTAAAATTAGAATATGTGTAAAGGAGTCATTATCAGACTGGAACAACTTAAATGGAGTCCAAAAGAAATGGGATTATTTAAAAGCTGCACTACTGAAGGCAACAGAAAATTGCATTAGGCTTGTCAGTAAAAGCAAAAAATTCAAGAAACCACTGTGGTACTCCGCAGATGTGGCCAAAATAGTAAAAAACAAAAAGTTAGCATTTAGTAATTATAAAAAAACCCAGAGTGAGGAAAACAGAATGACCTATAAGATTAGGCAGAAAGAGGCTAAGCAAGTTATAAGAGCTTCCAAATCACACACAGAAGAGAAAATAGCACAGTCAGTAAAAAAGGGAGACAAAACTTTTTTTAGATACATAAATGAGAAAAGAAAAGTAAAACAAGGATTAGTTAGATTAAAAACAAAAGAAGGAAGGTATGTAGATGAGGATAAAGGTCTAGCTGACTGCCTCAATGAATATTTTTGTTCGGTAATTACAGATGAAAATGAAGGAAAGGGACCTCAGTTAAGAAAAAGGATAAATGAGTCATTTATTACACGTGAGTTTACAGAGGAAGAGGTTCTATTTCAACTGTCAAAAGTAAAGACAAATAAGTCAATGGGACCTGATGGAATACACCCAAAGCTATTAAAAGAGCTTAGTGGTGTACTAGCAAAGCCATTAACAGATTTATTTAACCAATCATTGATAACAGGAGTAGTCCCAGAAGATTGGAAGTTAGCAAATGTTGTGCCCATTCACAAGAAAGGTAATAGGGAGGAGTCGGGCAACTATAGGCCAGTAAGCCTTACTTCAGTAGTGGGGAAAGTAATGGAAACCATGTTAAAGGATAGGATTGTTGAACATCTAAAAACACATGGATTTCAAGATCAGAGACAACATGGGTTTACTTCAGGGAGATCATGCCAAACTAATCTTATTGATTTTTTTGATTGGGTAACTAAAATTATAGATCAGGGTGGTGCAGTAGACATTGCTTACCTAGATTTCAGTAAGGCTTTTGACACTGTTGCACATAGAAGGCTTATCAATAAACTACAATCTTTGAGTTTGGATTCCAATATTGTTGAATGGGTAAGGCAGTGGCTGAGTGACAGGCAACAGAGGGTTGTAGTCAATGGAGTATATTCAAAGCTTGGGCTTGTCACCAGTGGGGTACCTCAGGGATCTGTACTTGGACCCATTCTCTTTAATATTTTTATTAGTGATATTGCAGAAGGTCTTGATGGTAAGGTGTGTCTTTTTGCGGATGATACTAAGATATGTAACAGGGTTGATGTTCCAGGAGGGATAAGCCAAATGGAAAATGATTTAGGTAAACTAGAAAAATGGTCAGAGTTGTGGCAACTGACATTTAATGTGGATAAGTGCAAGATAATGCATCTTGGACGTAAAAACCCAAGGGCAGAGTACAGAATATTTGATAGAGTCCTAACCTCAACATCTGAGGAAAGGGATTTAGGGGTGATTATTTCTGATGACTTAAAGGTAGGCAGACAATGTAATAGAGCAGCAGGAAATGCTAGCAGAATGCTGGGTTGTATAGGGAGAGGTATTAGCAGTAGAAAGAGGGAAGTGCTCATGCCATTGTACAGAACACTGGTGAGACCTCACTTGGAGTACTGTACACAGTACTGGAGACCCTATCTTCAGAAGGATATTGATACCTTAGAGAGAGTTAAAAGAAGGGCTACTAAACTGGTTCATGGATTGCAGGATAAAACTTACCAGGAAAGGTTAAAGGATCTTAACATGTATAGCTTGGAGGAAAGACGAGACAGGGGGGATATGATAGAAACATTTAAATACATAAAGGGAATCAACACAGTAAAGGAGGAGACTATATTTAAACGAAGAAAAACTACCACAACAAGAGGACATAGACTTAAATTAGAGGGACAAAGGTTTAAAAATAATATCAGGAAGTATTACTTTACTGAGAGGGTAGTGGATGCATGGAATAGCCTTCCAGCTGAAGTGGTAGAGGTTAACACAGTAAAGGAGTTTAAGCATGCGTGGGATATGCATAAGGCTATCCTAACTATAAGATAAGGCCAGGGACTAATGAAAGTATTTAGAAAACTGGGCAGACTAGATGGGCCGAATGGTTCTTATCTGCCGTCACATTCTTTTTTTTTTTTTTTTTTTTTTTTTTACTTGAAAAATATGTCACGTTCCATTAAAGAAAAATACAAGAATGAGAACTAAATAAAAATTAAACTCACATTCATGTCATCTAACTATGATAAAGATGACACGGTTTCGAAAATAAAAGTCAATATATGATTGTTATAACTGCAGCATTCTAAATTATTTTTACAATTATTTCAGGTTTACATATTTAGAAATGTATTAGCTCAATTTGATTTTTTTTTTTCATTTCAATTTTTTATTTTACGAAAATGTATTACAATAGACAGTACAGGACTTAAAAAAAAAATAGACAATAAAACAATAAAACAATAAATACGTTTCGACAGTTCTAGCCCTCTAAGATACTGAATCTTTTAATTTATTATCCTTAATTATCCTCTTAATTATAAATTAGACGACATACAAATTTAGTATCTTTACTTCAACTTGAGAGAACCTTAAATAGCTATCTACTGTCTATGATAAACCATGTAAACGTAAAAACAAAGTCATATTCTATGTTTCTATGTTTCTATGTATCATCAGCATAAAGAGATACTTTCAGTACTTTTTGTTTTGCTATGAATCCCTTAATATTTGCGTTGTGTCTGATTCTGTTAGCTAGAACCTCTAGTGTTAATATAAACAATAAAGGGGACAGAGGGCATCCTTGTCTGGTCCCATTATTCAGTTTGAACCAGTCTGAGCATATACCAGGGCCAATTGTTCTCACCTTTGGGTCTTTATATAAAGCTAGAATTGCGTTTAGCAACCATCCCTGTATGCCTAGTTCTTCTAAGGTAAGCTTCATAAAGTCCCAGCTGACCCTGTCAATTAATTGTTAAATGGATTAATTGTTTCATAACTTCTTTTAATCTACTAGCTATAATAGAGGAAAATATATTAATATCTACATTTATTAGTGATATTGGACGATAGCTTTGAACTTTAGTTGGATCTTTCCCTGGTTTCAATATGGGTAGGATATTTGCTTTAAGCATTTCGTCTGGGAATCTGCCCTTTTTAACTGCAGTATTAAAAGTATTTTTTAGATGACCTATCAATTGAAGTTTCATTGTTTTTAAAATGTATTCCCAAAACCATCCGGACCTGGCGTTTCAATCCTTACCAAACACTGGAAAGGCGAAGACATGGTTAAAAAACTCGGAAAAACAGAGATGAAGTGGGTGCATTATTTAGATACTTTACACCCTAATGGCCTCAACGCTGATTTCGACCTTTCTAATTTTTTATAGTGTCACTTTTTATATATTTCTGCATAATAGCCTTTTTTTCTCACATTTTAAGTCCCTCCACTTTTTATAAATTATGGTATTCTCAGTATTTTTCCTAATTTATCTGTTACCTTATGCAATTTAATATGTGATCCATAAAGTTAGTTCACGTTATAATCTTTTAGCCTCACTGAATTTAAATATTCTAGTAAATATACGCTTTTAAATATATGTTTTTTTCACAAAAAAAATCTCTATATAAATACTGCTGTGCACTTTAATTATTATGGTACATGTATGGGTAAAAATAGTTTCTTCACACAAATACTATGAAGCTGGCCATGTTGTGATGCATATGTTCAAAATATATTCCTTTTTACTTAATTTAAGTATTTTAACCAATATATGATTTTAAATATATGTTTTTCCTCACAAAATATGTTCCACATACACATATCGCTATTCATTATAATAAGTACACTATCTGTATGAAGAATACTAATTTCACCCTCTTCTTTATCCCATTCTTAACATCCAAACTTTTATCATTTTTGCCTCAACCAAAATGGCAGATGAGAACTTTTATCATGTTGCCCTCAACCAAAATGGCTAACGAGAACTATTCCGGCCCCATATGAAAACATTAATTCAATGCTTTTCCATGGGGAATTCTGATGCATGTGCAGCTTGTTAGGTCCTCCATGCCTCCTCCAACCCGACACAGGACAAGGAGAGGTAAGCACTGAAGCTGAAGCCTCAGCACTTGAAAAAAGTAAAAAAATATTTAGTTCAACATTTTTTTGGCAAATGGTGGGGGCGTGGGCAGCTATCTTGAGAGATACAGGGACAATAAAGCATTAGGAATACAAGTAAAATAGTAAGATGTTTAAATTGGGCCAGACCATGGGGCATAAGCTACCATCAATAAACTGACACAGTTTTCAGTCCTTTTCTCTGACAGTCATTCGTTTAATATCAGGGTGAAAATTACTCGGATTAGTCAGAGTTGTATTAACAAGGGAAAGCTAGAGAAGGAACAGTGCTCCGTCATCAGTGGCGTACTAAGGGGGGAGCGGTCCACCACGGGTGCCACTCACTAGGGGGTACCATGACCAGGGCGGTCTTAGGATATGTGAGCTGTATGGCAGGGACAGGTTGTCATTGCAGCCGCACAGCTCAAGCCGCAGAACTTTAAAACCGACGCATCTAAAATAAACGGGGAGGAGGTAATCAGCAGCAGGGGTGGAGCCAAACCAGCAGCATGGACCTCCACCCGCTGCTGTTACTGCTGCACATCGAAGGGAAGCAGGATGGAGTCCATGCTTCCCCAACAACTACACTGCATGGACTGAATCCACTCCTCCAGCCCAAGCTGACTGTGAGAGAGAGTGTGTGTTGACTGTCTGCCTGTGTGTGTGTGATTGTCTGCCTGTAACACTGTGTGTGTGTGTGTCTGTGACCCCCTATAACAGTAGATATAAATCCCACAAACTAAGTCTGTTTGTAAGCCTTTTCCATGGCCCATAGTCAGTGGGCAAGAGGCTAGCTTCCACACTCCTGCAACAGCCATAGCGAACGTCCCGGCCAAGTGGCATTCGTCACAGTCTGCATGTAACTATGTGTGTGTGACTGTCTGTCTGTGATTGGGGGATGCTGCCTGTGTGTGTGTGTGTGTGTGTGTGTGCGAGACTATCTGCCTGTAATTGTATGTGTGTCTGCCTGTAACTGTGTGTGTGACTGTGTGCAAGTGACTATGTGCCTGGGACTGGACTGAAGACTGTTGCTAATATTGTTGTGGAAAAAAATGAATACTATTGTAAGAGGCTTAACAGGAGCTCTAGATGAAGAGGCAGGTTTTTGGGGGGAAGGGGGTGCAGGAGTTTTATGGAAGAGGGTGCAGAGGTTTGTTCGAAGAGACAGGGATTTTGTTTTAGGGGGGCTGAGCAGGGGATTTGTGGAAGGGGGTGCAGGTGTTTTGTAGAATGGGGGCAGGAGACGGGTTTTGTAGAAGGAGGCAGGACAGGGTTTTATCAAAATGTACACATTTGTGCAAATTTTAAAAATGAAAACATTAAAAATATTTCAGGTGTTTTTTACATTTTCAAGTAGAGGGGGCCAAACACAGGGTCGGCCCCGGGTGCCAAATGCTCTAGGTACGCCCCTGCCTGTCATGTAATATTTCGTAAGAGAAAATTAGGAATGGTTATGAGTTTACTGTTTAATCTAGATTTAATTACCAGGAGCTTCA
Source organism: Pelobates fuscus (assembly GCF_036172605.1). Classification (NCBI taxonomy): domain Eukaryota; kingdom Metazoa; phylum Chordata; class Amphibia; order Anura; family Pelobatidae; genus Pelobates; species Pelobates fuscus. The sequence goes on along the minus strand of NC_086319.1, from coordinate 316,491,803 downwards.
AACCCAGCATTGTTGAAGTTACAAAATAGAGAAAGAAGCTTACCAAAATAAATGCAACGTTACGCATTATTATCTACTTTCAAAAAACTTTAGTGGGAATTAGTTAAAGCAATCTCTGAGGTCCTTATCAGCAATCACAACTATTTTGAACTATTTTGGAACTATATAGAGAAGATGTTTTCACCAGTGAGCTTCACTCTATAATAATATACAAAATACTTTACAGGTTTCCTTGTAGCCATGTATTTGGGCCTCTGATCTTTAAAAGTTTGAAGAACTTCCCTGTAAGGGAGAGTTTAATTGTCACATGATTTATGAAATGTTTCAGTCACTTGACTTTTTCACATCAGTCTTATTTTGTTTTAAGACAATGTATCACCCCTATTTCTTTGCAATGTGTTTTTCTATTGTATGATATGTTTACCTATATGTGCTTCATGTATTGTATCCAGAACATAGCTTGTAAAGATTTTAACCGGGTGAAACTGGTTTTATTATTCAACTTCTGTGAGTCAGATATAAAGGCCGTGTTGTTACAAGCTGTGCACACAAGATGAGGTTTTCAGAGACTGTTTGCTTTATTTAATTCAATTTTCACCCCAAAAAATTATTTGGTGAAACAAAAGGTTTCAAGTCTAATAACTAGTGCTTTTGTGGTAAGACTGTAAACATTTAAAGGGACACTAAAAGGGACACTAAAAGTCAAGTGGTGTGGTTGCAGTGGTCATTTCCTTTTAACCCTGCAGCGTAAAACATTGCAGTTTTTTTTAGAAACTGTCTTCCTGACAGCCACTAGAGTTGTTTTCGCTGCACCGACAGAGTAAAACAAAATTATGTGACGTAGAAGCTCACAGGAAAACATTAAATATGAAGCTTTATTATGGGGTAGCTTGGATGTATGTACACATGCGCATCATGTCCTCAAAGCTACGATGAGCTTTTGATTGGACCATCGCCATGCCTCCTCCAAGACGTTATGGAAGGCAGGGAGGCAAGCAGCAGCGAGGGGAAAAAAACCTTTATTTTATTAATTTTATTACATGACAAGAGGATTCCTATTTTGCATAAACTCTTTTTACTAACTCCACAACAGCGTAAAAGTATAACAAGAACCAATCAAAATGCAGTAGGAGTTATAGTATCCACTGTGAATAGGCTCCACCTCCTGTTTCTTTGCTGCTCCATCAGCAGACAGGTTTGAGTTTTTGGCTCTTCTCTGTGTTTTGATTACATATAGTCTTTTATCTATGCTTTCTGCTTCATTTCCTTTTCCTATGTGCCCCTATATCTGTCTAACACTTTATTTACTACAATTTGCTGTTCTTTAGACTTCACTTGTATTGGTGTATTATTTTGTATTGCACCCTCCCTCCCCCTTATCTTACCCCGACTGTCACAGGTCTTGCACCACCCCGAACCCGGAGGTAACCGCTTACCAACAGGGGAGATAGTTCCTACCTGGAACTGCTCCCTCACAGCCTCCCTACTGTGTACATCCACGCACCCGGCGATGGCCGGATCGTTTTGTCACGATCTATCAGTGACTGTGGCCATCTTGGATCTTACGTCTCGCGAGATTTGAGGCCACCATTTTAGGAGTCCCGCGAGTGCCGGTTTCTTATCCCTTACTCTGCAGATATTATCTCTGGATCCTTCGATCAACCAGGAAGGGCCACTGGTCAGTCCACTGGTCATAACTTGCGGCTGTGGTATGCACTATAGGTCTCAACACCCTGTGCAATCTGGGGTGAGGCCCCTTATTCTGTGCTGCTGTTCAGAAGCACCCTCTGTATACCTGGGTGAGGCCCAGATAAAATTCCAATCAGACCTACTATGCCCTGCTGGGGGTTTATATTTATATTTAGTACTGATGGTACTTCCTCTATGCCGAGTTTTTATCTAACCCTGCTGGGGTTTACTTATAGTACTGCTGGTACTATAACTCAGAGTTATCATACCCTGCTGGGGTTGTATTCACTAGAACTGCTGGTACTATCACCACTGTAGGATCCTACCCTACAAGAGTGACCCCTGACCTACCTAAGCAATGTATCATTAGGTGCCAAGGTCCGTCCCCTACTCATGATGGAAGATTCCCAGAATACGCCTGTGGACTTCCAGGCCATGATAAATGCAGCTGTGGCCACGTCCATGGAGAAGGCCCTGTCACACATGATGATGGCGAAGGCCGATCAGACCAAATCCTCCAAACCTCAATGCACACATTACGAGTAGGACTCAGAGGCCTCGGACTCCCACACTAAAGAGGAACCACAACCTGGCAAATGCCATTGGAAGGGTGAGAAGGTACAACCCAACCCACACAAGGGAAAGACACCCGCTAAGAGATGTAAATCTGAACCCACCGCCAAGCCTGCTCCCCCACAGGACTACTCGTCAGAGGAAGAGGGCGAGCTGGGCAATTCTATGGCCATACCGGACGAATGGCAGGCGGTCGAGTTGGATTCCGGAGACCACGCGTGGGGGTCAGATACTAGACCACTTCACGCATGGGGTCTAGATCCCTTCATGGATGACACTCAGGCTACTGAGGACGCAGAACCCCCACTGGAAGAGGGTGATACCATACTGGACCCAACGGGCCAGAAACTTTTTGATCCGTGGAACATCAGACACCCTTGCTCAGGGGACTGGACTACCCCAGAGCACTTGGCAAAATTTATGCTCCTATGGCTACGCAAGCCGGAAGACAAGGTGGTTCGTAACTGACTGAAGTCGGAATGCCCACACTCTTCCCTACTGGACCAGGTTGCCCAAACACCTGAATTCGATCAGGTCATGACAACCTTCATGACAAGAGGTGGTCACGACCCCCGTAAAGGGGTGGAGAGGGCTTTCAGAGGGGCTCAGGACAATTATTGGATGCCACCGGACCCCTCTTTTGAATCATGTACCTGGACGCCTGTCATTATTAAAATTAAGATTATAGGTACACTAAAGCTAGCATAATCTTCAATTTTATTTGCAAAAAGAGAGGGATTGCTCTATTTAACTAAATACCAAATACGTTTGAAGGTTAAACTGTAACTGATGAAATTAGTAGTTAGGAAATAAACATTTTTCATTTTTTTATTTTTTTTTTACTCAATCTGAAAATAGATATCATGACCATAAATGGCAGGAACTCTGTACTAGGATTACCACAACTGCACAAGCAGACACAAATGAACATCAATCAGAAGTAAAAAAAAACAAAAACTTCAGCCATATAATGTATAAACGTCAGCTTGTCTCAAGCGTTCTCAGTGCTGTGTATTCATATTAAGCCCTATCATGAAATCTTGCTCAGATAAAAGTAGAACAAGGGTGAAACAGTTGGTTGGGCTTTATGAGTACACGTTCAGATTACTATCTCCCACCAAATACAGACTTTGAATTTAGGTGCAAGATTATTAATTAACTGATAACTGCCATTCTTCTAACACAGAGTTTGCAAATGTTCTCAATGAACACCTAGTCCCTATAGAGTTGTGTGAAACTAAGTGGATTATATTACCTTTGGTTCAATAGTTACTGTGGAATTTATTCTGAATTATAGTGAATTGTAATCCATTTAGAACATTTTAGGCAAAAATAGCTGATCCGAAAAAATGTTCTAACTCAGCTAAAGTCAGAGCTTGCTTTTGAAGTCTCAGTTTTATCCCATTGTACAGCGCTATGGAATCTGATGGCGCTATATAAATAATAAAAATAATAATAATCTTAGACTGTACTTGCTACGATTAGAAGTTTAGTCAATAAACCTCTGCAAGTGTTCAAAGCAGGGCCGGTGCTAGGATTTTTAGTTACACAGGCGAAGATGCATTTTGGCGCCCCCAACCCTCATTAAAAAAAAAAAAAAAAAAAAATGCATCTTCACCTGTGTGTCTTTCCTCCCAAGCCATAGGCACACAGGCATCATTTTTCAGTCACACAGTCAAAGTCATACAGGTACACTGTCATACAAAGACAGAAATAATCATACAGAGACATACAGACACATACAGTCAGAGACATACAAGCAGAGATATACATGCATACAGAGACATGCAGGCATATAAAGACATACATGCATACAGAGGCATACCGTCATACAGACACATACATACAGACAGGCATACAGAAACATACATACAAAGACATTCAGGCACATACATACAGACATACAGGCAAAAAGAAACATACATACAGAGACATACAGGCATGCAGACACATACATACAGGCATACAAAGACATACACACATACAGATACATGCATGCATACAGAGACAAAACGTCATACAGACACATACATATAGACAGGCATACACACACATACATACATACATACAGAGGCATACCATCATACAGGCACATACATACATACAGAAACATGCATACAAAGACATACAGGCATACAGAGACACACAGACACACACATACGTACATACAGAGACATAAAGGCATACAGTTACATACATGCATACAGAGACATGTATACAGACATTCAGAGACAAACATACATCCAGTTACATACATGCATACAGAAACATACGTACAAGACATACAGGCATACAGACACATACATACATACAGAGGCATACCGTCATACAGATACATGCATACAGACATACAGAAAAATACATACTCACACACACACACACACACACACACAAACTCACAGACACATACTCGAACACACACACACACTGACAGACACACATACTCACATGCACACACACACTGACAGACACACACACACACACTGACAGACACACACAAACTCACAGACACACATACACATACACACTCACACTCACATGCACACACACATACACACACAGTAATTAATAATCTAAATAAAATTTCCCACCCAGCCTCCCTACCTGGAGAGCTGGCGTGGGTCTCTCATTGGTGGTCCAGTGGGGCTGCTGGGAGGCGTGCGGCTGAAGTGAATTAGGAGGCGGCGAGGGAGCTCTGATCTCTCTGACCGGCTCCCTCGCAGGCTGTTTTCTGATGCCGGGGGAGCCGGAACATGACGTCATATTCCGGCTCCCGCGGCATCAGCAAAAGGCGCACGAGGGAGCCGGTCAGAGAGATCAGAGATCATACACAAACAGTTACAGGCATACAGTTACACACAGACAGTCTCACACACACACACACACACACACAGTTACAGGCATACAGTTACACACAGACAGTCTCACACACACACATACACACACACACACAGTTACAGGCATACAGTTACACACAGACAGTCTCACACACACACACACACACACACACACACAGTTACAGGCATACAGTTACACACACACACAGTTACAGGCATACAGTTACACACAGACAGTCTCACACACACACACACACACACACATACACACACAGTTACAGGCATACAGTCTCACACACACACAGACACACAGTCACAGTCACACACACATACACACACACATACACACACACACAGTTACAGGCATACAGTTACACACAGACACACAGTCACACACACACACACACACACACACACACAGACACACACACTCTTACTTACAGACAGTGGGCTGGAGGAGGACTGGATTCCCTGAAGCCTGTGGGGAAGCATAGATTCCATCTTGCTGCACCTCCTAACAGCAGCGGGTAAGGGCCATATTAAGCCCCGCCCCCGCTGCCGGTTCGGCCCCGCCCCCGATTTTGCTTAGCCCCGCCCCCTTTTCCTCCGTGCGGCAAGTTTAGCAGCTGTTTGCTTGTGTGAGCTGTTCTGGCGCACGGCACCCTAACTGCCATGGGGCACAGTGCGGCCACAGCTCACACAGCCCCCTCCAGCACCCAGACCAGGGTCATGGCACCCCCCACTCTGGTTTTCATTTGGTATAAAGCAGATATGTGATATGCATTGTGAGTATATACATCAAAGCACTATCAATTTAATTGTTTAATTTAGACACTGCATTTTTTTTAATCAAATAAAATTTACGATATATAAATATATATTTACAATGCTCTTACAACAGATTATATAAATACACTTTTGCTCATTTAGCACTAACACTATGTAATTTGTCTCCCATGTTGGAATTAGTGTGGGACTCACCAATATTGGGATACTATGAAGTAGTGGTGGGCCCAACACAATATGGCCATATGGTGGAACTTAATCCCCATACTTGTTTTGCTGAGAGGTGATTTTAAGTAGTCTTGTAAAAGTTAAAACTATATTTTTATATGTGCTTGTTCCTTATTCTGTATGATTTACGTCCCTGGCCCACCTCCTTTAATTCCCACCCACCAACATCCTGCTTCACATGACACTGATGTAAGGGGTATGGATTTAGTTGGGAGATGAAAATGAGAGATTAGCAGAGGCTAAAATTAAAAAAAAAGAGGCTAAAAAGTAGAGGCTAAAATTAAAATAGGCTAAACTTCCTCGAGCCACAGATAGGTTTTTTGCACCTCATTTTCCAAAATGTATGTAGTCCGAACCAAAACAAAAATTATTTGTTCACATGTCTGTTGTGTATGTATGTATTTGTGAGTGTGTGTATATTGTGTTGTGGGGTATATCACCTGAGCCATACTAAAACTCCCACAAAAGACTACATCACGGCCTGGGCTTCCTGTTCCCCCTCCGCTCCATGTGTTCTAGCTAAATGCTCCACTTTAGCAGGTTTGTGAACTATTACATAGAGCTGGAGTATCCCAACACCCTCAGCGGGACTTGCCTACGATTCCTCTGGAACTCCGGCTTGGCCTTGATCAGCACCCCGGCCCGGTCATATTGCTTCTCTAAAATATGAATTTGACATTTAAGGTCAGAGTAGCTAAATATAAAGCATAGCTCACTTAGAGATATTTTTGCATGCTTTTGCTTGAAAATTTGATATGCAGCCAATATTGCATAATAACACAAACAAAATTAATATGAAGAAGATCAAAAAGATTAGGAAACCAAATTGCTTATGTTGTGCCAAGATTAATTTCTGGCACAGTTCACTTTAATTTCGGTGGAAATGTTATTGCTAACAATTATAGACCCATTTCACTATGGCAATACATGGCAATATTCATTGCAATACTTACATTATCAATATTTCCCGACCCAGTACTCAAGGGTCGCCTGGAATGCAAGATTTTGGCATTTCCCATTTCTGCTCCTATTGTGAATCTGACAAAACTTGGACTATTACAGAGTTACTAAAGTTGAAATGACAAAGCCAGACCACTTCAGCTCATTGAAGTCATCTGGGTGCATGTTCCCAGGTCCCTCCACCCTGTAAAAGTTAATTATTGCAGTTTTGAAAAAAAAAAAAACTGCAATAATTACCTTTTGAGGGTTAACTACATCTCTAGTGGCTGTCTTTCCTATGGGGGAAGCATGTGCATTTTGTCATCAGCAGCGGAGGAGCGGAGACAACTTTGTTTTCCTGGCAATATATTTTCCATTTAAGTTACCGGTAAGTTAAAATTAAAGGGGTTATTAAAGTGATAATAACAAATAATAGGCTTGGAGAATTTTTGCAGTTAGGCTATTTTGACTTTAAATTCTAAATTCACTTTGAATTTTCACTTTAGCGAAAAACCCTGTTGGTGTGTTGGAGGGCTAGGAACCACTGCATTATGGCACTTTGATTATGCAGTGACCTTGGATCCATCCCTTTTGTGGAATATGTGCTCAGGGGCGGACTGACCGGTCGGGCACTTCGGACGTGGTCCGAGGGCCCGGCCGGGAGGGGGGCCCGCCGCAGCCGTGCACATAATGTGCACGGCTGCAAAGTTATTCAGTGTGGAGATTGGGGCCCGGCGCTGTAATATACTTACTGCTGTATCAGGAGGAGGAGGAGGAGGAGGGGCCCGGTCCTGTGCGCGGAGGCGCGTCGACGTCACTACTTGACGCGATGACATCGACGGGCGCCGCCTGCACGGGACCGGAATCCACATGGGTCGGCCATCTTCACATCACAGGCCCAGCAACCAGCCAGGTCAGCCACATACCCCCCGGCCAGCCACAGACCCCCAGGCCCCCGGCCAGCCACAGACCCACAGGGCCCCAGGCCAGCCCCAGGCCAGCCACAGGGCCCCCGGCCAGTCACAGGGCCCCAGGCCCCAGCCACAGGGCCCCAGGCCCCAGCCACAGGGCCCCAAGCCCCAGCCACAGGGCTCCAGGCCAGCCAGCAAGCCACAGGCCCCAGCCACAGGGCCCCAGGCCCCCAGCCACAGGGCCCCAGCCACAGGGCCCCAGCCACAGGCCCCAGGCCAGCCAGCCACAGGGCCCCAGCCACAGGCCCCAGGCCAGCCAGCAAGCCACAGGCCCAAGGCCAGCCAGCAAGCCACAGGCCCCAGGCCCCAGCCAGCAGGCCCCAGGCCCCAGCCAGCAGGCCCCAGCCACAGGGCCCCAGCCCCAGGCCGCAGCCAGCAAGCCACAGGGCCCCAGGCCCCAGCAAGCCACAGGGCCCCAGGCCTCAGCCAGCAAGCCACAGGGCCCCAGGCCCCAGCCACCAAGCCACAGGGCCCCAGGCCCCAGCCAGCAAGCCACAGGGCCCCAGCCAGCAAGCCACAGGGCCCCAGGCCCCAGCCAGCAAGCCACAGGGCCCCAGGCCCCAGCCAGCAAGCCACAGGGCCCCAGGCCCCAGCCAGCAAGCCACAGGGCCACAGGCCCCAGCCAGCAAGCCACAGGGCCCAGCCAGCAAGCCACAGGCCCCAGCCAGCAAGCCACAGGCCCCAGCCAGCAACCCATAGGCCCCAGCCAGCAAGCCACAGGCCCCAGCCAGCAAGCCAGCAGGCCCCAGGCCAGCCAGCAGGCCCAGGCCAGCCAGCAGGCCCCAGGCCAGCCAGCCACAGGCCCCAGGCCAACTAGCCAGCCAGCCAGCCACAGGCCCCAGGCCAACTAGCCAGCCACAGGCCCCAGGCCAACTAGCCAGACAGTCACAGGCCCCGGGCCAACTACCCAGCCGCCGACAGGCCAGCAGCCGGCGACAGGTCGGCCACAGCAGCCAGCCACAACCCAGCAGCCGGCCACAGGCACCCACAGCCCTGCAGCTGGCCACCACAGGCCGCCAGCCGGCCACCACAAGCCGCCAGCCTGCCACCACAAGCCAGCCGGCCACCACAAGCCAGCCGGCCCAAAGGCCAGCAGCCGCCCATAGGTCAGCAGCCGAGCCGCCCACAGGCCAGCAGCCGCCCACAGGCCAGCAGCCAGCCACAGGCACCCACAGCCCAGCAGCCGGCCACTACAGGCTGCCAGCCAGCCTGCCTATAGCAAGCCCACAGCCTGCCAGCAAGCCACTGGCCTACAGCCAGCAACAACACAGCCTGCCAGCCAAAGCGAGTAGGCACACAGCCTGCCAGGTGCAGCCTGCCAGTCGGAGCCAGCAAGCCCACAGCCTGCCAGCCGGAGCCAGCAAGCCCACAGCCTGCCAGCCGGAGCCAGCAAGCCCACAGCCTGCCAGCCGCAGCCACTAAGCCCACACCCTGCCAACCAGCAACCGTAATTGAGGTAAGAGGAGCCAACTTGGCCTAGGTATCAGCGAGCTATGTTGTGTTGCTATATTGTGAATAGGAACCAGAGTGTTGGAGAGACCCCTCCAGGCTCCATTAGACTCCATTGTAGTCTCTAATGGGGCCTGGAGGGGATTCTTTCGAACACACTCTCTGAAGGACACTGAGATAGCATCTGCTAGAAAGACCCCCTTCCAAGCCTATTAGACTCCATTGTAGTCTCTAATGGGGCCTGGAGGAGATTCTTTCTAACACACTCTCTAAAGGACACTGAGAGGGTCTCTGTTAGATATACCCCTCTCCAGGTCCCTGTAGATCAGTCTACTTCACTTCCTGCTGTTTGTCCATTGTTGTGGGATCAAGGAATTTCAGGGATAAGAATCTCCTTAGGGGAGCTTCTCTGTGCTTCAGTGCATTTATACACTTAATGTATTTTTCTATTAGAGCAGGGCTCGACAAATCCCAGGTCGCCATGTGTTTTTACTCACCTTTTTTCTTACGCTTTGCCTGTTTTGCCGCAGCTGGTCCCGACCCTATGGCTGGTCCTTCCTCCATGGCGGATATCATCAATCTTTAAGTCAATGCTTTCCCATAGGCTTTAGGAGGATATTGTGCATGTGCAGAAAAGGCTGTTCTGCGCCAATCAGCATCAATGCATCTCTATTGGGAACATTCAGCGCCTCCATGCAGAGGCTGAAACTAAGCGTGAGTGACTGCCACAAGAGGCGTCCCAAGACAGCAATGTAAACACGGTCTTTTCTCTGAAAAGGTAGTCTTTACATTAAAAATCCTGCAAGGACATGCTACAGATACCAGAACAACTACATTAAGTTGCAGTGGTTCTGATGACTATAGCGTCCCCTTAAGAATTGTGTTTTTCATGTTCAAAATGAAGCTTTCTTCGTTTAAAAAAGACTGGCTCCTAACTTTTAGTTGACTCCTAGATTCCAAACAAATTTATAAAGCCATGCATTACAGTAACTTTTGTTAGAAAAATATAAAATAAAAAAAATATAAAATCACCTATAACATTCACGGAGCACATATATATGAAACCTGGAATCTGCAGTCTCTTAAATGAGCTTACATTATGGGACACATTGACTTTGTGACAAGCTGATGCAGATGATCGTATACTGTAGTGATACCGGAGAAACTGACGGAAGCAAAGCACAGAGAGATGGACACAGGTTTCTTCAGGAAGGAAGAGATTCTTTATTGGATCACCGATCGGGACTCAGAGGGACTAGCGTCACCAAAATACAACAAGTTCTGAGCCCCGGACAATAGTGCAGGCTCCTTATATAGGCACATAACTCCTCCCATATTAAGCTCCACCCGCACATTCTCTTGACCAATCAATACAAATAAGAATTAACTTCCTGCTTGACCGCATGGCTTGTCCAGCACAATGGAGGAGGGGAATACTACATCCTGTATTCTTGCACATGCTCCGTACACTACTGATCGTATCTTGCCTCGTGCAACCAACTGATCGATACGTCAGCATATGCACGTACACATGCCACGTGGTAATCTCGGCCTACTAAATTTATTTTTACCGAGATTCCACCACATTCCCCCCTTTGATGCCTCTTGATATTTCACAATTACTTGAGGCATCACTTAACCTTAGTTTGCATACACCGCAAGTTACCTTGAACCAGACCAGACTTAACTTATGATGTGAATCTTCAACACTCATCTTCCTGCATTGGTTCTCCTTGATCTAGAGCCTTATATTTATAAATTGCCATTATCTGTGCAGCAGCCTTCCTTTCTGCTATATTTTCTATCAGGCTTTGCACAGACCTAACTACTAAGGGTATAAGACACGGCAGGAGTAGACACAACATTAAAATCAGTAGGACTCCACCTACCACTGCCTTAAGCCCTCCAAACCACTCATACCAGCTACCAAACCAACTGCTTGGATTATACCCTTTCCATACCTGAGTAGGCACATGCGCTAGTTTAACCATATGGCTAGTAAGCTCAGCTATTGCTTGCCCTTCGTCATCTATTTGAAGACAGCAATTGCTCAGGTTAAACTTCCCACATACACCTCCCTCTACTGCCAATAGGTAATCCAAGGCTAATCTATTTTGGTAGACTGCTGTCCTCATCCTGGTATTATGCTTCGCTAGAAGATTGAGCGCTTGTGATGTTTCGTTAGTAATAATCTCAACCACCGCCTGTAATCTTATAATACGGTTGAGCTTATAAATAGGGGTTCTATAACCAAAGGTACCATCTTCTGCCCACGTGGCTGGCCCATAATAATCTATGATACGCTGGGGAGGCCATTCATCATCTTCCCAGGCGCCTATCTCTATGGGTCCCCTTTTCTTCCTATGATTCACATCATACACTTTAACACCTAAAGTCTCACCTGTTTCAATAGGTAACAAGAAGAAGGATGGTTTGAGCATACCCAACACACATGCCCCTTCCCAGTCCTGTGGCAACTCCGAATAGGCTTTCTTACCACAGATCCAGTACAAATTTGCTGGGGCTCTCCAGGTAGATGTGATGGATAAATCAAACCACACATCCTTTAAATTGGCGTATCTAGCAAACGGGTTAGGTGGTTCTGAGACATTTGAAGCCGACCACCAAGTTGTATTCTTTGTATCATCATCATAAGCTTTTTGCCCTAGACAAGTTAATTCTCCTACAGAAGTATTATACATTATTCCTTTCCTTGCTATGCAAACATAACCTATGATGGAGGTCTTTAATCTCCACTCAGATTTACCTCTAACACTCATATGATAATCGGCTTGTGTAGATATTAGTTGGTCAACTGCCTCAGAACCGGACATTACCTCCTTTGCTTCCCAAGGCCATTGGTCTCCCATGTTAGTACCTCCACACACATAGCAGTTGGTAACATTAAGACTACCGGCGATACTTTCAGCTAAATCAATGAACAGGTTTTTAGCATTATGGGGGCTCTTATTATCTATACTCATCTCTTCATAAAAGGAATGGTATACTTGATGAGTTTGGGAGGATACCGTATCAGTCTCTATCCCTATAAACAATACTGTCCCAGGATCTAAACCCGTCCCGTATATTTGAAACCCAAATAAATTGTCATATTTGTCTAAGAACTTATCGGGGTTATTTATAAGTATATGGATGGGATTACATTCCATAGACTTACAATATGGGCTGGTAGGCAACTTAGTCACTATCATGTCTTTGTCTACTGTCTGTCCCCAAGTCGCCCACCCCACACAAGACCAATATGGGCAAAAGTTATAGTCTTTATTTGGGCATCTAGGACTCACATATTTATTTTTACTACTGGGACAAATATATTTATCATTAGACCCATATGTCCTCTCCCATCTAAGATCCCCACATACATTCCATGGCTTTTTACCACTTGATATCGCCTTACACGCATCAAATAGCAGAACACCCGAAGAATGTACAGATTCTAACACTGTCTTATTAATTAGGGTCCCCTGAGGATCTCCATTCCTGAGAGTCAACCAAATTGTACGGGGTTGATACTCTGGACTGAAGCACTTAGGTTCTCCTATTCCTAAATGGCACACACTATAGTCTATATTTAGGTATCTACATCTCGATACATCTCCTTTACACTCGTATTGTGAATGCCAAATTAGGGTTTGGGAAATATGGTTACCTGTTCTTGTAGTCTTAATGCATACCTCACAGCTAGGAGTGTCGGTACCTCTACCTTCCTGAATATAAAAATACACATAAATAAGCACTATCATCAACACATCTTTCGCCGTCATCCTCAGTCTTCGTCCGTGCGAAGGCACCTCAGCTTCCAGGATGTAAGGGCTGCAGGGAATGGAGTTCTGCTCGTCTTCACAGGAGTCCCTTCGAGACTTTTCCTGGCTTATAAACTATACGTCGGTGGGCGGACAGGCTTTATTATGGCCTTCTCACTCACGCACCAAATCCCAAAAATAATAAAATTTGTAATCCACAATAGTTCCTCGTTACTCCGACTGAGTCGTGCGTTTTAACCGGATCTTGCAGGGATTCTCTGGATCTGCTGTAACTTGCCAAGAATCGACTGCTGCTGGTTTAACCCTGGAGTGATGTATCCACGGAGTCACTTCGGCTACTTTTATCGCTGTAGGGGTAGACAAAAGAACAACATAAGGACCTCTCCACTTGGGCCCTAACGGTACATTATTCCACTCTTTAATCCACACTTGGTCTCCTGGATGGTAACTATGAACTGGGGGATAAATATTCACAGGTAATCTATCTTGTACCCATTTCTGTACCTCCTCCATAGTCTTACCCAACTCTACAACCTGCTGCCGGGTAATTCCTTCTCCCAACTGACTCAAGTCCCCCCTTAAGTTACCAAGTACGGGAGGTGGTCGCCCATACATGATTTCAAAAGGAGAGAGGCCCATCCTTCTGGTAGGGGTACTGCGGATTCGCAATAGAGCTATGGGTAAGAGAACGTTCCACTTAAGTTGGGTTTCCTGACACATTTTAGCCAACTGATTCTTAATAGTTCTATTCATTCTCTCTACCTTACCAGAACTCTGGGGTCTATATGCTGTATGAAGCCTCCACTTTATACCAAGCATATGAGTCAGTTGTTGTAGGCACTGATGAACAAAAGCTGGACCATTGTCCGATCCTATAGAACAGGGTAGTCCATATCGGGGTATTATTTCTCGTAGCAGGAATCTCACAACTTCTCCTGCTTTCTCTGTACGAGTAGGACATGCTTCTACCCAGCCTACCAGCAGGTAACGATGTCCACCCGATTTAGGCATCACTGTAAAGTCAATTTGTAAATCGGACATGGGGAGTCCCCCCATAAACTGGACTCCTGGTGGCTTTACTGGTCCTTGTCTTGCATTATTTTTAGCACACGTTACACATCTTCGTACAATGGCCTGAGTCAAGTTGGACAATCTTGGTATGTAGAAATGTTTTCTGAGAGATTCTTCTGTGCTGTCTCTCCCAGAATGTGTCTCGTTGTGATAATTTTGGACAATTTCTACCGCTAGTGATGCTGGTATGACTATTCTTCCATCTTCTAGCTGATACCACTTGTTCTCCAAATACTTTCCTGGTTCAGTCTTTAACCACTCCTCTTCTTGAGCTGTATAAACTGGAGTCCATTGGGACAATGGAGTTGGTATAAGAGCAGCTATATGCCCCACATATTCCTGTCTTCCTGATTCAGCAGCACGCTTAGCTGCACTATCTGCCATCCGATTTCCTTTGGTTACATCACCATCTCCTCTCAGATGCGCTCGACAATGTATGATGCCGACTTCTTTCGGCTCCCACACTGCTTCCAATAGTTGTAGGATTTCAGCTGCGTACTTGATTTCTTTGCCTTCTGAATTCAGTAGTCCTCTTTCTTTATACAAAGCTCCGTGGGCATGAGTGGTTAAAAACGCATATTTGGAGTCCGTGTAGATGTTCACTCTTAAACCTTCAGCCAATTGTAACGCTCGTGTCAGTGCTATCAATTCTGCCTTTTGTGCTGATGTTCCTTTCGCCAGTGGCCGAGCTTCTATCACCTTGTCTATTGTTGTCACTGCATATCCTGCATAGCGGATCCCTTCTTTCACATAACTACTGCCGTCGGTATAATATTGAACATCGGGGTTCTGGATGGGAAAATCACGAAGATCTGGTCTACTTGAGAATACTTCATCCATTACTTCCAAACAATCATGTTGACTTTCAGTAGGTTGTGGCAAAAGGGTAGCTGGATTTAAGGTGTTTACAGTCTCTAAATGCACTCTTGGGTTTTCACACAACATTGCTTGATACTTGGTCATACGGCTGTTACTAAACCAATGATTTCCTTTGTAATCCAACAATGTCTGTACTGCATGTGGGACTCGTACATAAAGTTCTTGACCCAGAGTGAGTTTATCGGCTTCAGCTACTAGCAGGGCGGCTGCAGCTACGGCTCTTAGACAAGGTGGAAGTCCGCTGGCCACTGCATCCAATTGCTTAGACATGTAGGCAACAGGTCTTTGCCATGATCCCAAGTACTGTGTCAATACTCCCACAGCCATTCTTCTTTGCTCATGTATATACAGGTAGAATGGTCGTGTGTGATCAGGTAGACCTAATGCTGGGGCACTCATCAAAGCCTTCTTCACATCTTCAAATGCCGTTTGCTGTTCTTGGGTCCATAAGAAGGGGTCGTGCTCTGTACCTTTGATAGCTGCGTACAGAGGTTTTGCCAGTATCGCGTAGCTGGGAATCCATATCCTACAGAAGCCTGCTGCCCCCAAGAATTCTCGCACTTGTCTTCTATTCTTGGGTATCTGTATTTGGCACACAGCTTCTTTTCTCTCTGGCCCCATAATTCTTTGACCTTCAGAGATATGGAATCCCAGATATTTGACAGTTGGCAAACACAACTGAGCCTTCTTTCTAGACACCTTGTATCCTGCCTTCCAGAGAATGTGTAGTAGATCGTGCGTTGCTTGCTGACAGATTTCTTTTGTAACTGCTGCTATCAACAAGTCATCTACATATTGTAACAATACACACTCTCCCGGGATGGACTCGAAATCCAGTAAATCTTGACTTAGAGCTGAACCAAATAGGGTAGGTGAATTTTTAAACCCTTGGGGCAGTCTTGTCCAAGTCATTTGGCGTTTTGAGCCCGTTACAGCGTTCTCCCATTGGAAAGCGAAAATACATTGACTTTCTGCGGCAATTCGGAGGCAAAAGAAGGCATCTTTGAGGTCTAAGACTGTAAAGTAAGTAGCCCCGCCCGGAATTAAAGCAAGCAGGTTATATGGATTGGGTACAACTGGATGTATACTAACAACCGCATCATTAACTGCTCTCAAGTCCTGCACAGGTCGATACTCATCTGTACCGGGCTTTTGAACAGGCAGCAATGGGGTGTTCCAGGGGGAAGTACAGAATTTTAGGATACCATACCGTATGAACTTATCCAGATAAGATTGGATGTTCTTCTTAGCCTTCTGCGGGATGTGGTATTGTCTTAGGCTTACTGGATAAACCCCAAGTTTTAGTTCAATTTTTATAGGTGGAATATTGCGGGCCAGTCCTGGTGGGTTGTTCTCTGCCCAAACTCCTGGTATGTTGAATAATGACTCATCACTCCTAGGGTTTTGGCTAGTCAACGCTGTATAAAGTCGCCACTCTTCTTCCTTTGGTACAGATAATGTCATAATACCTGAAGGTCCATTAAACTTTAAGGATGTTGTTCCATTTGGTAGGAACGTAATCTGTGCTTGTAATTTTGATAGCATATCACGTCCCAGCAATTGGACTGGACATTCAGGCATATAAAGGAATTGATGTTTTACTACGTGGCCTCCCAATGTACAGAGTCGACTTTTAAGAACCGGTTTTTCAGCACTTCTTCCAGTTGCTCCTATTACAGTAATAGTCCTTCCAGATGGAGGAGCAACTAGATTAGTCACCACTGAATGTTCAGCACCAGTGTCGATCATGAACGCACTCCTTTTTCCCCCTATTGATACATCGACCATAGGCTCCGCTCGACCAAGGGGGATGGAGCCCGGTCGGTATCAATAGTCCTCCATGACCGTGTCAGCCAATCCTACAAAGTCCCTGCCTTCTCTATCGCGGGACCTTTGCGCTGCTGGGATATACCTATCTTCCCTAACACTTCCTCTGTTCCCATTGCTCCCTCTATTACCATTACTCCCTCCGGGGCCTCCTCTACCTCTCGCTCTGCCTCTAAAGTTTCCGTAACCTGCCCTGGGTTGGTCTCTCTCGTACTGCTCTCTTTGTGGACATTCGTTCCTCCAATGCCCTTCTTCCTTGCAATACGCGCACTGATTCCTACTCAAAGGCTCCCTATTCCATCTACTATCGCCTCTATCTGGACCCCGTCTATCTACGCCTGCGATCGCTACCGCTAGCATGTCTGCCTTTCTACGCATCTTGCGCTCTTCCTCTTTCTTACTTTCTGTTTCCCTATTCATGTATACCTTATTCGCTACCTCCATTAGTTGGGTGATGGACATACCTGCAAACCCTTCTAACTTCTGTAGCTTGCGCTTAATATCTCCGTAAGCTTGGCTGACAAAGGCGGAGTTCACCATTCGGGAATTATCTGCGTCTTCCGGATTAAAGGGGGTATACAAGCGGTATGCCTCCAATAATCGGTCATAAAAGACACTGGGCGCTTCATCACTTTTCTGAATCACCTCAACTGTCTTCGACATATTAATGGCTTTCTTTCCTCCGGCTTTCATGCCAGCAATTATAGCGTCTCTATAGGCTCTGAGTTGAACCATATCAGCACCATTTACATTCCAATCGGGATCGGTGTTGGGATAATGTGTTGCGGCCCATGCTGATGGATTGGCTTGGTTTAAAGTACGGGCTTTATCCTCTAGCGCTTTAATTGCCGCTTGATTAATTCTTGTCCTTTCCTCATTGTTGAACAAAGTCATTAATAACTGCTGGCAATCAGCCCATGTCGGGTTATGTGTCTGTACTATTGAGGTGAACAGATCAGTCATAGCTTGTGGTTTCTCAGTATACGAGGAATTGTGGGTCTTCCAATTTAAGAGATCGGTTGTCGTGAACGGGACATATACAAAGACTGGGTCAGCATGTGCCATTTGGCCTGCGGCATCGATATAGGCTGACCCAGGATTCAGACGAAGAGGCATCTGATAGTGTTTTAATTGTTGGGCACCGGTCAGTTGTCGGGTCTGTATGGGGCTACGTGGAGGGGCGTCAGTCATAGGTTCCAGTCGGGGAGAAATAGGGTATGGGGATGTGGGAGCTTGGTTTTGGGAAAAGGTTGTAAATAAAACACTTAGAGCCGAGCTAGAAGAAGCTTGACCGGAAGTCTGAAGTGGCGCCAAATCAGGATATTCGGATTTAATGGGGGTTGGTTCTGATTCCGGAAGGGGAGATTTAGTACGAGGGGGGTGGATTCTGTACTGGAGGAGGAAGCGGAAGTGGATGAGGGTAATGAGGGAAGGGTTGCAGGACTTCCTGCGTTTGCGTCACTTCCTCTTAACGGAAAGTAAGGGGGCGGCAAAGGGATCTCGGACTCAGGGGGCGTGTCCAAAATGGGCCTAACACCAGTCCTAGTGGACAAACAAGTCCTAGCTACCATGAGGCGACATTGCTCCTCGTGGCATGTCTGAAGCCATTTTGGCGAGTCATTTACGGCCTGTCTCCAACAATCAATATAAGGAAACTGGCCGTAAAGTTCAGGCCTACCCGATACAGCCACGTGTAAGCGCTGTACCAGAGTTGGATCCAAACTGCCACGTGGCGGCCATGCCGCAACCAAAGTAGGCCACTCCCTAGTGCACAAAGTGACCAAACGTACAGGAGACATTTTAACCCCAAAATCACAGGTTTTAAATCCCTTCTTAAAATTCTTCACCATACAACCTAAGGGATCCGGAATCGTTGACTGCGACGCACCCATACTTAACAATGGAACGTCTTCGACAACGAATACTATACACGCGTACTATTCAACAGTCACACCCGTTTCCTCTGGCAACAGCACCACGTGGTACAGTTACCAAGTGAAACGTATACAATAACACAATAAACACTCAGGGAATTCCCGTACACACACAGCTGTTACACCAGTCACTAGATAATCAATATTATGCCCTTTGGCGAAACTATACAGTCACCCACGCTATAATTCTCTATATACGAATTACCCGTCTATAACACACCCCAGTAACATCGTCTTTTACAAATAGCGGTTACAGTACGGTTAGCATAGGTCAAAGCACAAGTTAAGGTCACAATACAATTATTAGTGGTTATGGTGTTAAACATGCAATGGACGACAATGATTAGTACTTATATACAGTGTCAGTAAATATACAGGGTTATGGTACCGTGCACTATAATACAGCAACACACTATTAACACTCTCGCTAGACGGCTGAGCTCGCGCTATCTAACAAGATATACACTTTACTAAACAATCTTTATCACATTTACAATTCCCAACTAAACTATTGGCCAGTACCTTGATGGACTACCTAAAACTATATACACCCGTTTTGGTTAGCCACACTGCCCAAGCACCACATATAGCGAGCTAGAGGACCGAATTTACACAGGCGCCTCTTAGTCGATTACTATCAAAAATCTAGTGGGTTCCAAATTTACACGCCTTCCCACTTAGCCAAGATAGGTTGAGAGCTAGCGAACCGAATTTACACAGGCGCCGCTTAGTCTCCCGGTCCCTCCGACCTAGCGAACGTAATATACACCCTAGAACGCTAGTCTAGACAAGACACCGGTGTCCGGCTAGGGCTATTTACACAGGACCCCGCCTGACTAACCAAATCAAACGGTCTGACTAAAGAGCGTTCGATTGAGCGGTGCGCCTTCGCTCCTTCCCTCCGACAGAGGGGGCAGATTCCATACACAAATAACCCCTTATGGGCCTACCGCACAATCGGTATACCCCTAGTGGGTCTGCCATCTAAAACAGCAGTTAGCTTACCTCCTCGTTCCTGAACCTGAGTTCACACTCATCGACGGGGACACCCCAGCACTTCTCACGTAGAGGCCGATGATCTCCTGGACAACAGACCAGTGGCGCCGAGACGAAGGGAGGTCCACGCAGAAGTTCAGGGGTGCAGCCGTAGAGAACGTGGGCAAAGATAGACCGTCTCACGCCTCTGCCTCTCAGCTACCGTTGAACGATGAGCTTCCCGGCCAATGCACCAAATGATACCGGAGAAACTGACGGAAGCAAAGCACAGAGAGATGGACACAGGTTTCTTCAGGAAGGAAGAGATTCTTTATTGGATCACCGATCGGGACTCAGAGGGACTAGCGTCACCAAAATACAACAAGTTCTGAGCCCCGGACAATAGTGCAGGCTCCTTATATAGGCACATAACTCCTCCCATATTAAGCTCCACCCGCACATTCTCTTGACCAATCAATACAAATAAGAATTAACTTCCTGCTTGACCGCATGGCTTGTCCAGCACAATGGAGGAGGGGAATACTACATCCTGTATTCTTGCACATGCTCCGTACACTACTGATCGTTTCTTGCCTCGTGCAACCAACTGATCGATACGTCAGCATATGCACGTACACATGCCACGTGGTAATCTCGGCCTACTAAATTTATTTTTACCGAGATTCCACCACAGTAGCTAGAGTACCTCTATTTCTGCTTCATTCCTGTGTTTTTTTAAAAAACAATTATATTTTTAGAAACTTTTAAGCTTCTGGGTGAGTGTACATTCCTGTGTTTTTAAAAAAAATAAAATTATATTTTTAAAAACTTTTAAGCTTCTGGGTGAGTGTACTGGATTTTGTATAGTTTATAGCAGGGGTGCCCACAAGGTAGATACCCAGATGTTGTAGAACTACAACTCCCATGATGCTTTGCATGCCTTTAGAATGGCAAAGCATTGTAGAAGCTGTAGTTTAAAAACATCTTGGGATCTACCTTTTGGGCACCCTTTTTTAAATAAAAAATATATATATATGTGTGTGTGTGTGTTCTAAAAATATTTTAGATGACACTTGTTTAGAACATATTGCACTTTTGTTCCTTGTGTCTAAAGATTGTGTAGGGTGTGGCTGGAGGCGGGGCATGGAGGCGGGACAAGGGTGGGGCTTGCGGCAACGCGGGTGGGGCATGTAAGGGGGCCCTTGATTTATTTTGCCCGGGGGCCCTGAGGGTTCTCAGTCCGCCCCTGTATGTGCTACCAGTGCTACTGCTGTTCTACATGTTTTAAGAGAAACCCAGTGGTAAATAATGTTTTTTTTTTGTCACTGATGGCAGAAAGTGTGACACTGCCCAGGCCATCATTTGCAATCTATTAGTTTATTTCAGGGACTTCTCTTTTCACTAAATAATTTATTGTTCTTCTGGTTAAACACATAGAACTAATTTGCTATCCCCAATCTGCATGTTAGAACATTGTCCACAAATATGTATTGTGCTCATTCAATCTGCCTATTTATTTGATATTAAAACATTAAACCTAGTCACATGGTAATGAATGGAAGTGAAAAAGAAATGTGTTGCATGTTTAAATCATAATTTTTAGTAATTGATCATGTTGGAAAAATATGTACTTTGACATTCATGACAAATGCTTAATCATCTTTCTAATTTTTACTTTTATGTTTACAGGTCGCGATGTGCAGTATTTGTTAAGGTTGCACTAACAATTTAAGGTTAGGTTTTTCTGAAATTTCGGTGAACTCAATCATTGTGACGGAAAGCTTAGAGCTAAGTGAATTGGTGTTTACATGCAAAACAGAGGGTAGAAAATTTTTGTAGACAAGTTAATTGATCATTTAATGCTCTCTAGGTCTGAAAGCAATAACTCAAAAACATCACAGAAAGGTTTGGCAATCTGCCATAGTTTTCAAATGTTGCAATCCAAAAACGAATGTACGGATTGCTCAACACTGCTGAACTACTTGTACATTTGCAAACTACTTGTTTGCATTAGCAGCTGCATATTATTGTTCATATAATTAATTTACTAATGATCTACTTCCCTGCCTTCCAAGGATACAGTGAAAAATTATAGGGAGCATATAGTCCCACAAATAACAATCGGGACTATAGGTCCTTTCTGTCCAACTCCGATTGTCCACCCGTTGCTGTTAAAGGGTACCTGTAGTGCCCCCCCAAAATTATGCCAGCTGATGTCATCAGTGATCTCCTCCAAATCAAATGATTCTGGTAGAGAAGCAATGGATTAGAGTTCAGTGGTGGAACTAATGTAGAGAAGGCCATCGTGCAAGAATTTTGTTTTGGTCCCCTCCAGTGCAAGGGTGGCCATAATGTAGATCCCCATCTGTCGTACAACTTGAACAATGCTAGCCGGGCATCTTCTGTGACAGGAATTGCAATTGGCTGGGTCAGGGTTCTGGGTTTACTGTTTTAATGTGTGTGTCAGGGCAACTCCCTAAGAATGGGGACTTATGGGGCTGGGTTTGGGAGGGGGCCCATGACAGATACACTGGGGACTCCCTTTCTAAGCTTCACGTTCCCAAGTTATGTTAAAGTCACCTGTGCATATTGGGGGCACAGGAGACCGAGCGATACCTGCTTAAAGATTCAAAGAACAGTTCCAATGGTATCTACCAATCAGGGCCGATGCAAGGATTTCTGCCGCCCTAGGCAAAGATCCATTTTGCCGCGCCCTCATGAAAGCAAATACAATCTCACAGAGGTCTATTACTAAACTCTGAATTGCAGTGAGTTCAGGGCCGGCGCCACCTGTAAGGCGACCTAGGCAGCCGTCTAGGGCGCAACTTAGCAGGGGGCGCCGGATCCCTGTGCCCGGTGTGGTTCCTCATGCTGCGCCACCTGAGTGCTTTTACAAGCCTCAGGCAGCGCAGCACTGCTGCATGGAGGGCGGCCGGGTGTGAGTGACCGGCAGGAGGGAAGCGCAGAGCGCTCCCTCCTGCAGGTCTCTCCATGTAGCGTGGCGGGCGGCGCGGAACGCGGGACAGGAACCTCTGTTTCCTGTACCCGGCCGCCGGCAGAATGACAGGAAGTGCTCACTCAGTTAGCGCTTCCTGTCATTCCCCCGGCGGCCGGGTACAGGAAACAGAGGTTCCTGTTCCGCGCCGCCCGGCCACGCTACATGGGCAGGAGGGGAGGGTAAGGACCACTATGGGAAGGAGGGGGGGTATAAGGACCACTAGGGGAGGGAGGGGGGAGATAAGGACCACTATGGGAGGGAGGGGGGGATAAGGACCACTAGGGGAGGGAGGGGGAGATAAGGACCACTAGGGGAGGGAGGGGGGAGATAAGGACCACTAGGGGAGGGAGGGGGGGAGATAAGGACCACTAGGGGAGGGAGGGGTGGGGATAAGGACCACTAGGGGAGGGCGGGGTGGGGATAAGGACCACTAGGGGAGGGAGGGGGGATAAGGACCACTAGGGGAGGGGAGGGGGGGAGCAAGGACCACTAGGGGAAGGGAGGGGAGGGTAAGGACCACTAGGGGAGGGGGAAGTAAGGACCACTAGGGGAGGGTAAGGACCACTAGGGGAGGGGTGAGTCAGGACCACTGGGGGAGGGGGGTGAAGGAACACAGGGGGAACAGGGGTGGGGAGGTAAGGACCACTGAGGGAGGAGGAGGGGAGGTCCACTAGGGGTTTGGGAGAGAGAGGACCACTAAGGGGGGGAAGGAGGGAGGACTACTAAGGAGAGCGGAGGAGGGTAAGGACCACTAAGGGGGGGGAGATTACCACTAAGGGGGTGGGGGGAGTAGGGGAAGATCTACTAAGGGGTTTGGGAGAGGGAGGACCACTAAGGGGGAGGGGGGAGTGAGAAGACCACCAAGGGGGGACTGCAGAGGGACAGGGGGCCAAGGGAGAGCACTAAGTGACAGAAGGGGAGAACACGTAGGGACAGAAGGGAAGGGGAATTTAATAATTGACCGGAGGGGAGAGCACTATGAATTTTTTTTCAAAAAAAAAATAAAGAGCTGTTCCCCTCTCAGTCCCTATCCTACCCCACAAACCCTCTCTTTTACACTACACACATACACAATGCATCCCCCCCACACACACACAGAAACATACAATGCATTCCTACTCACACACAGACACACCCGAAACACACAATGCATCCCTTACGTTCTCTTACATAATTAATGCACCCCTTACAGACACACACTGCATTCAATTACATACACAGAAACAAACCTTGCACCCCTTACACACACAAAACAGAAACATACAATGCATTCCTTACACGCAAACACACACTACATCCCCTACACAAATTGCACACATAAAACATCCCCAACTCATGGATGGGCCATGTAGGTGGATTTATGGGTGGGCATTGTAGGCGTATGCCCCCTGGGGGCCCAGACCTTGAGCTGTGTAAGGGGCCCTAAAAAATGGAGCTGCTTCCTGTTCGTTAATTGTTGTGAGCACTGTTAAAAACAGTCTCCAGAGAGCCTCTTCTACACCAGACCTGTGGAGCCAGACTGAGCCCATCATCAGCCTCTTGTCCTCATCTGGTGGTAAGTAGGCAATCCAATATATTATTAGTGGCACTAATCTCTAATTTACCTCACATTAAATGGATACTATAGTCACCAGAAGCACTACAGCATAATGTAGTGGTTCTGGTGTCTATAGCCTGTGCCTGTAGGCTTTTTAATGTAAACACACTGTCTTTTCAGATAAAAGACACTTTGTGAAGACTGGCGTTGGCCCATATGGCAGAGCATATGGGCGGGGCATTGTGATGTCACATGGTGGGCAGGACATATGGGGGGGCGGCAAAATGTTTTTTGCCTGGGGCGGCAAACATCCTTGCACCGGCCCTGAGTGAGTTGAGAACAATTGCAAAGTTTAAGCAAAAACAGCTGAACTGTGACTGTAGCCGAATTGGAGAATTCTTCTAGCTCAGCTATTTTTGCCTAAATTTTTCCATATGGTTTCCAGTTGGATCTACCTAATACACACATACTGCTTAATACCTACATCCATACACACATACTGCCTAATACCTACATCCATACACACATACTGCCTAATACATGCATCCATATACACATACTGCTTAATGCGTACATCCATACACACACTGCCTAATACCTACATCCATACACACAGACTGCCTAATACATGCATCCATAAACACATACTGCCTAATACATGCATCCACAAACACATACTGTCTAATACATGCATCCATACACACATACTGCTTAATACCTACATCCATACACACACACACTGCCTAATACCTACATCCATACACACACACACTGCCTAATACATACATCCATAAAGACACACTGCCTAATACCTACATCCATACACACATACTGTCTAATACATGCATCCATATACACATACTGCTTAATGCGTACATCCATAAACACACATACTGCCTAATACCTACATCCATGCACACATACTGCTTAATGTGTACATCCATACACACATACTGCTTAATACCTACATCCATACACACATACTGCTTAATACCTACATCTGTAAACACATACTGCCTAATACATACATCCATAAACACACATACTGTCTAATACATTCATCCATATACACATACTGCTTAATGCGTACATCCATAAACACACATCCTGCCTAATACCTACATCCATACAAACATACTGCTGAATGCATACATCCATACACACATTTTTCTTCTTTTAAATATAGTTTCCTCCTTTACTGTGTTGATTTCCTTTATGTATTTAAATGTTAAATTAATAATGATTTAAAAACAAATATTCATTCCTCCTTGACCGGTGTATCGTCGCCATATGGGCATCCGGAACCTTGGAACAAACCCCACCACATACCTACCCCAATAAAACACGGACACTAGGGTATATGGGTTAAATTGTCCACAGCTTTATTAAATATATAAATAATAAAAAGTTAACATAGAGTCATTGCTCTATGCCCCGCCCTTACTTCCGTATCCTTCCGTTAGGTACAAAAAGCAATGACCCCACTATAAATAACATATATATATAACATTATTCCAACATAACATCACTTAAAGTGCCAACATTTTTTATAATTTAACCATGGTAGGGGTACGCCCGGATACCCCTACCCCACCAGGTTCTGAGCCACCGACAGGACTCGAAACCCAGCAAACATACCAATAACCATTAACATAACCTTCCTGTGACAGATCCATCTGTATAGACGGAGATTGCTGGTTCGTCTGTTTGACCCTTTTTCGTTTATTTGCCTGTCCGTATGCCCCTGTCCGTTTGTTCCAGGAGATACCGATTGAAACTACCGAACGGACGGCCACCCAGGAGAGAAGTGTGCTGCTGGTTAACCTCTTAGGCCCCAATTAGAACATTGTGGTTAACCGCAGACACCTCTCCATTCTATCCGTATGCAGGGTGGTCGCCGTTCGTATGCCGACCACGAGGCGGCGGCCATTTTAAACATGCGAAAGACCAGCGGTGTTCGGCGAGGATTCTATGGAACTACGAACGGACACTTTATCTACCGAACACCGCTGAAACTACCGATCGTCCTTCGTTTTCGTCGAGGCATACGAACACCGGTCCGTTCGGGAGTTTGGAACGTACGCATGGACTTAACCCAGATAGCCAT
Source organism: Pelobates fuscus (assembly GCF_036172605.1). Classification (NCBI taxonomy): domain Eukaryota; kingdom Metazoa; phylum Chordata; class Amphibia; order Anura; family Pelobatidae; genus Pelobates; species Pelobates fuscus. The sequence goes on along the minus strand of NC_086319.1, from coordinate 316,465,218 downwards.
CCCATGGAGTCAATCGGATACCGAAAGACATGTGAAAGACTTTGACTCCATGGCGATTGAACTGTGCGCCTTGGATCTGAGCGCTATTCGGTAGAAATAGGCACTCAGATCCAGGCTATCTGGGGATACGTTGCACAAAGCACATGCATTCGGTATTTGTACAATTATATATTTTAATGTGTTTTTACAGTTGTATTTAAAATGGTGATTTGCCTCTATCCCTGGAGATAATTAGATTCCTTCCCAATTATCTCCAGGATAGAGAGGAGGGATTTACTCATGTAAAGGGGAGTGTTTACACCTGAGCCACTGCGATTGGCTACTGTCCAATATATGTCTCAGTCTTCCATCTGGTCCCCTAGGGGAGTGTCCACCATGTGGGAGACCTGCATAAATACCAGGCAGGTAGCCCTCATTAAACAGATTCCTGTTTTACCCTCAAGACGGAGCTTGGTTTCGTGTTTGGGGGGATTGCTACTTGGAATGATTTATTTAGTCTGTTTTAGCCATGAAAGGAGTTCGGCTGATTTTATGTTCGTGAGTTTACCGTGCTCCCTTACACTCGGTTCGGGAGTTTGGCGGTCGGCCGTGCAGAGCCTGCATCTCTGGAAAGGGGGATTATCGTCTAAACGGCGGTTTCATCTATTTAAGCTGTGAGTGTCTTAACACTTCCTACTGAGGAGCCTATTTCCTCTCCTAGAGCTCCCTATCCCGCTGCTGTAACAAAACGGGAACCCCACTATAGCCAAAAACCCAAGGAGGGAGGGTGGGACAGGTAGGCAAGTTAAAAGTGATTTTTCCAAGATGTCTGCCTACTTATATGGCCCAGCCCCTTAACCCTCTATTAACCAATCCCATTAGCTTCCTCCTATGCCCGCCTCCTAACCCTGTCAAGGTCCCTTTCCACTAAGTTGTGCTTTTGTTACATGGGGCTACATTCCTGTTGTTATCTAGTTGGGAGAGGGGCATGCTGATCTGAATCTGGTCTGCCCCTCCACTGAGTGCAGACCATGCATAACTGTCTCGCAAGCTCAGGGACTTGCAGTGTCCTGTGGTAATTTGCGGCAGACTTCCTGAGCTAGGAAGACAGCTACTTATGGTCTGCAGCCAACAAAAGTGCAGGCCAGAAGTGCCAGACTGCCTCCCCTAAATTACAGAGGAGCAGACTAAGTATGTCACATAATACTGTGAGGGGTTTTGCTTTGGAGCTCTGGATTATACTTATTTACCTTGACCTCTTTGGAATAAAAATTTGTAGTAATGCGCTACTTCTCTGTTTATCACTGAGCTCCACAACAATAAAACTCCCAGTAATGTGGAGCTCTGTGACAAGATCATACACTATACCACAATACAACTCCAAGTAATGTGCCTATTAGTGTATCACCAAGCACCCTAACTATAAAACACAGAGTAATGTGCATTTTATATGTCAGAGCTCCACTGTATTACATCTCTCTATAAAATGATGTACTGTTTGTGTTGTCTGTGTATGTGATAGGTGTGATGACTGTGTGTGATATGCATGCTATGTGTTGGCTGTGTGTGATGTTTGTAATGGGTGTATTAACTGTGTGTGGTAAACGTGTATTGGTTTTATGTGATATTTGTGCTGGGTTTATTGGCTGTGTGTGATGGGTATTTAATTCAGATAAAAATATACATTTAAGCCTATGTGTGATTGGAGGTGTATATTTTTGCAGAGTTATGTGCACAGTCCCACAGTGAGATGCACAGTTATACATATACACTGTCAAATACACCACATGCTCACAGTCGCAGACAGTCACAGAAACACACAAGTACAGACAGTTACACACATACACAGTTACAGGCAGATAAACACACTCACACACAATTACAGGAAGACAGCCACACACACACAGCCACACATACAGTCTGACTTACACACACATACTTACATGCAGACAGCCACACACACACACACACACACACACACAGGCACACAACCACACACACAGTCACACACAGCCACACAGTCACACACACAGGTAGGCAGTCACACACAGGCAGACAGCAACACACACACACACACAGAGGAAGACAGACACACACACACACAGCCACACACAGGCAGGCAGCCATACACACAGGCAGGCAGTCACACACAGGCAGCCACACACACACAGAGGCAGACAGCCACACATACACACACACACAGGCAGACATAGAAACATAGAATGTGACAGCAGATAAGAACCATTCGGCCCATCTAGTCTGCCCAGACAGTCACACATAGGCAGACACACACACACACAGGCAGGCAGTCACACACACACAGATAGTCTCACACACAGGAAGACAGTCATACACACAGACACAGTCAGACAGTCACACACACACACAGGCAGACAGTCAAACGCACAGACAGTAACACACACAGGCAGTTATACACACACACAGGCAGATAGTCACACAATTGACACACACACACACAGTCAGTCACACACACACACACACACACAGGCAGACAGTCAAACACACAGACAGTCACATACACAGGCAGACAGTCACACACACGGGCAGACAGTCACATAGACACACACAGACAGTCTGTCAAACACACAGACAGTCACACACACAGGCAGACAGTCATACACACACACACAGACAGACAGTCTCACACACACACACAGTCATACACACACATACAGAGGCAGACAGTCAAACACACAGACAGTCACACACACAGGCAGAAAGTCATACACACACAGTCAGACAATCACACATCGTTACCTCTGTTCCTTATGGAGGTGGAAGTTTTGCAGCTCCTGGAGACTGGTTGTTGGGGGAAGCAGAAACTCCTTCCTGCTTCCCTTGCAGCAGTTACCCGGCACTTTTAGCTCCGACCCCCGCCACACGGTAAGTTCCGCCCCGCCACACAGTAAGCTCCGCCCCGCCGGACAGTAAGCCCCGCCGCAATATTTGTTTTATTTTTATTTTTTTATCCCGGCCGGTCATGTGTGAGCTGTGTCGACCGCACGGCGCCCCCTGCTCCCATGGCGCCCTCAGCGGGCGCACAGCTCGCACACCCCTAAGGCCGGTTAAGATCCTTTAACCTTTCCTTGTTTCCTTGTAAGTTTTATCCTGAAATCCATGAACCAGTTTAGTAGCCCTTCTTTGAACTCTCTCTAAAGTATCCTACTGGAGATACCTTTGGGCACCTGGAGGATCGGCCCAGTACTGGGGGAGCTCAAAATCCGCTCTCCCTGTGCTACGACCCAAGATAGGGGCAGCCCACCAGAAGCTCCTCAAGTCCAGATTGGGCTTTAAGGGGCTCTTGGGATCAGGCCCATAGACCATGAGCAGGTTGCAGGCCTTCACGCCTCTCCAGAAGGCTGTGGCACGGGAGCTTCCATCGCAATATATAAAGTATGTTATTGTCCAGGTAGTCCAAGGAGGCATCCCTACTCACACATAGGGGTATCTCCAGAATTTATTTATTATTGAACTCCCAGTATTTACATCCCTGAAAACCAAAGGATAGAAAATGGATATCAAAGGGAAATTGTTTACTTGTTCTACATATTTGAGGAAATTCTAGGCACAAAGCAGTGGCATGATAAATAAGGTGTAATCACTATGGAAACCAGCAAAGTGTATCTTTACATTTAGCATTTTGCACTCAAATTAGAAGTTTTACACTCATATTAGCACTGGCTCTTCCCTGATAAATTTCCCTCTATAGAGCTTTAGATTGGAGTTTATATAGGGGCATTTTTTTTTTAATTTAGTATATGCATTAAATGTGGTCTAACTAACCTAATATATAGCAAAAGTGCACTCTGTCCTTTCTGAAAAATAAAGTACAGGAGAGTACTTTGAAATGGCTGTAGCAAACTGTGTCATTTTGCTGTCATTTGAAATGTTTAATGTATTTCTAAAAAAAGTACTTTTTTATTTTTTCTGACAGCAGAGATTCTCGTTATTTCTGTGGATGTTTGAGATCAGACTTCCTCAGTAGTAAGTAGCAACAGAAGGAACATGTATTCTACAATTTTGTCCTCAACTACAATGTTAAAGTTTATCCAGTCTTCATAACTCTTAAGTATCCTAATTAAAGAGGGACAGTTCTTATTTAATGTCCTAATCAGCATGTCCTTACTTTCTCTCCTAATGTACAGTTTCTCTAAGAACTCCAAATTGACCAAAGAGAAATGACCAAATCAATCATATGTTTATGGTTTTTTTTATGTCTTCTACCTCAATATTTTCTAAATTCACAATTCTTCTAAGTGGTTAAAGGGACACTATAGTCACCTGAACAACTTTAGCTTAATGAAGCAATTTTGGTGTACAGAACATGCCCCTGCAGCCTCACTGCTCAATCCTCTGCCATTTAGGAGTTAAATCACTTTGTTTATGAACCCTAGTCACACCTCCCTGCATGTGACTTGCACAGCCTTCCATAAACACTTCCTGTAAAGAGAGCCCTATTTAGGCTTTCTTTATTGCAAGTTCTGTTTAATTAAGATTTTCTCATCCCCTGCTATGTTAATAGCTTGCTAGACCCTGCAAGAGCCTCCTGTATGTGATTAAAGTTCAATTTAGAGATTGAGATACAATTATTTAAGGTAAATTACATCTGTTTGAAAGTGAAACCATTTTTTTTTCCATGCAGGCTCTGTCAATCATAGCCAGGGGAGGTGTGGCTAGGGCTGCATAAATAGAAACAAAGTGATTTAACTCCTAAATGACAGTGAATTGAGCAGTGAAATTGCAGGGGAATGATCTATACACTAAAACTGCTTTATTTAGCTAAAGTAATTTAGGTGACTATAGTGTTCCTATAAGTTTAGTAACTTAAATTGTATCCTGCTTTAAACTGTGGTACCACTGATAAAGTCATCTAATTAATTCTGTAAAGTATAAAAATTTATTCCAGCACTTCCTTTTGAAAGTAGTGTCCCTTAATTCAGGTGCTTAAAGTGTCCTGTATATACTGGTTTGGGTGGGACTGGATTCCCTGCACCCTTGTTCTTATTTCTTATTTTGGAGTTATCTAATTAACTATGACTGCTGTTGCATCCAGGCCCTGACAAGATGCCCCCCGCTCTTTAATTCATTTTAATAGATTGCTATTAGAGTTAATGTGCTTCGTAACGGTCCTGGGGCTCATAAATGAGCCAGAACACTGTTGGTTTTTTTTGCCTTCTTTTGGATCAACAGCACAAAACAAATGTGTAACTATGTAACATTGCGGCCAGGTTATCATGGCAATGCTCTGATGCATTGAATGAGCACAAAGACGAAAAGACCATGTACTGTGGTCTGCACCTTCCAGAGATGCAGACTTCTTGCTCCTCCCCTGGACCAATAGCAATCCTTCCAGCATCACCCCAGGACCACAAGGGACCCTGTCAGTACCCATGTAGACCTCCAGAGATTACCACCTTCCCCCATGCATAGAGGTAAGCAGGAGGGGGTGAATCGTCAAATAATCAGTCAGCCAACTTCACACGTAATCACACTCAACCAACTATCAAACTCAGACAAACACAAATTACCACACAAGGCAAGGAGGAAGGGTGCGTGAGGATTATGGCAGAGAAAGAGGATGTAAGAGTAAGACAGAGGTGGGTGCAGTGGCGTACATACCGGGGTCGTGGCTGCGACCGGGCCCGGCCTACCAGGGGGCCCGGTGACCCGGTATGTACCCACTGTGGCCAGCCTCTTCTCCTGGGGGGACCAGGAGCCGGCCACCTCAGGCTGGCCCTGGTGTCACCGGGCGGGCAGGCTGGTGAGTGCTCCCCTGAGTGCTCCCTCGCGCGCCCGCCAGCCTGCCCGCCCGGTGACACCACTGGACCCCAGGGAATCCCCTCAGCACTCTCTAAGGTAGGGAGGCTGGGGGATGAATTTTTTTTTTTTTTTAAAGTGTGTGTTAGTGTGTTTGTTAGTGTGTGTGTTAGTGTTAGAGTGTGTGTGTTAGTGTTAGTGTTAGAGTGTGTGTGTGTTTTTGTGTCAGTAGGTGTGTTAGTTTGTGTGTCAGTGAATGTGTTAGTTTGTGTGTGTCAGTGAGTGTGTTACTGTGTGCGTGTTACTGTGTGTGTGTTACTGAGTGTGTTAGTTTGTGTGCGTCTGTTAGTGAGTCTGTTTAGTGTCTGTTAGTGAGTGTGTGTTTTGTGAGTGTGTATGTATATCTGTCACTGAGTGTGTGTCTGTCAGTAAATGTGTGTGTCTGTTAGCTAGTGTGTATGCGTCTGTTCATGAGAGTGTGTGTGTGTCTGTTAGCTAGTGTATATGCGTCTGTTCGTGAGAGTGTGTGTGTCTTCAGCACTTACCTTTCTCCAGTGCCGGACTCCCTTGGCGCTGGGGATCCCTCCGCCCCTATCCACCTCTCAGCTCCGAATGCAGTGTGTACGCCACTGGATGGGTGCAAGGGGTTTGATCCCTGCAGGTAAGCCCTGCGGTTTCTAGTTACACCCTTGACTAACCATGATTTAACTAAACTTTACTAATTTGTCCTCTCTGAGGTATGCATTAGTTAAATTAATTTGCTCAAGGGATGGGGGGAGAGGCGTTACGGAGTTATGTATAATTTTTCTGAAGCAAAATCTTGACACATGACAACTTGCATTTTACAAATTAAGACCCTGGTCTCTTTTCAAATGTGTGCCTGTATATAAAAGTATGACCAATACATCAATCACATATGGTAGAAAATGTCACAATTATAAAGTCCCCCAAAAAGTTAATAGTAATAAATATTAATGACTGCCCAACCTCAAATTATTATTTTTTTTGACATTCTTTATTTTTCATATTGGAACATGTAACAAAATCCAAGCAATAATAATGTAGTATTACAGTGACTCATACTTGCGTTAAATATACAGCAGGATTACCGTATACGTTTCACAGCTCCAGTGGTAAACTTCTTTAACAAGCCTCTTGTCTCACTGAAGTGGGGAAACGGTATTCTTTAGCGTCTTTAGTAAAGTGGTTTGAGGAGACAAAACTATTAAAAGCATTCAATAGTTTGGCTGGTTACATTGAAGAGAGCCGTTTCAGATTAGGTAAATCACAAAGGTACCTAAATGATATTTAATGCTAACATTCAACCTTTCAACAGTGTTGTAGGTTACAGTTGAATATTTGAACGTTAGTCGCATTGTTATGCCAATAGTATATTGCCTAGGCTGAATGTTTGATTTGAACCTCAAATTATTATTCCCTTATTCTCAAAAATAAAATGTAATAGTATATAAACTAGAAACTTACTTACAGTTATTGTAAGTAAATCGATGTCCATGAGTGTTCATATGTATAGGTCGCCCTCTGCTGGCAGTAACATTAGGTTGACGATAAGATTTTTGTTCAACAAAGTTGGTGGAGGGAAGGAATATAAAGACTGACTATTTGAGGCACAGATTTGACAGGAATCACACAAATCTTACAAAGAACTCTAATTATATTAGCAACTCCTGATGCTTATTTCTGTGTACACACAGACACTCGGAATATATATATATACACATAGGCGTGCGCAGCCTATTGCATTAGGGTGTGCACCCTAAAGCACAAACACACACCGCATGTATGTGTGTATATATATATATATATATATATATATATTTGTTATATATATATATATATATATATATACATACACACACACACATACATACACTGCTGTTTGTGTGTGTGTGTGTGTGTGTGTGTGTGTGCTGTTAGTGCGTTGTGTGAGGGTGCTGTGTGTGTGTGTGAGGGTGCTGGTATTGTGCTATGTGGGTTAGTGTGTTGTGTGTGAGGGTCCTGTTAGTGTGCTGTGTGAGGGTGCTGTTTGTGTGGTGTGTGTGTGTGAGGGTGCTGTGTGTGTGAGGGTGCTGTTTGTGTCGTGTATTTGTGAGTGTGCTGTTTGTGTGAGGGTGCTGTTAGTGTACTGTGTGTGAGAGTGTTGTGTGTGTGTGACGGTGCTGTATGTGTGCTGTGTGTGTGAGGGTGCTGTATGTGTGCTGTGTGTGAGGGTGCTGTATGTGCGCTGTAGTAAATATCCCCCCTCCCTTCTTACCTTATGTAGGGAGGGGAGATCCTTGCTGCCATGTGCCATCCCTGGTGGTCCAGTGTAGAGTATACTCTAGCCTGCGGGGCTAGATCTCGCGAGAGGAACCTGGCGAAGCTTCTGTCTAGAGCTCCCCGGGTCCTCTCCTGCCTCCCTCCATGCTGCTGTGGGCCGGTGAGGTAGATCTTTGATCTCCCCGCCGGCCCATGGAGGCTTAGAGCAGAGCCGGCACTCAAATAGTGCCGGCTCTGCATGAGCCTACAGGGGAGATCCGGAGATCTCTCCTGCCGGCAGGGGTCAAGTCCTGGGGAATAAAGTGGACTAAAGTGGATTCCCACCCCCCAAAAAAAATAATATACACTCGTGTATATATACGTGCACACACACATATATATATATATACGCGTACACACACACATACACTTACAGACACACACATTCACATACACTCACAGACACATACACTCACATACACACACACACACTCACAGACACACACACTCACACACACTTACAGACACACACACACTCACATACTCAGACACACTCACATACTCAGACACACACACATACTTAGACACACACACACTCACAGACACACACACTCACAGACATACTTAGACAGACACACACACACACACACACACTTAGACACACACACACAGACACACACTCACAAATTATTATTTTTTAATTAAAAATTGTCCACCTAGCCTCCCTACCTGGAGAGCTGGCGTGGACTTGTCCCTGGGGTCCAGTGGGTCGGGTGCCGGTCTCCATCTCAGCCGCGGCGAGGGAGCTGTGTGCTCTCTACTTCCTCTCGCCGCGCAGGCTGTCTGCTGTAGCTGGGAGCCGGAATATGACGTCATATTCCGGCTCCCAGCATCAGTCGACAGCCCTCGCGGCGAGAGGAAGCAGAGAGCACACAGCTCCCTCGCCGCGGCTGAGATGGAGACCGGCGGGGGGGGGGGGGGGGGTCCATTACCAGGGTAACTCCGGGGGGAATGAGGAGGGCATTTGGGGGCGGCAGAGTGCCTGCAGGAACAGTGGGAACATTGTTCCCACGCGTTCCTGCAGGACTCACAGGCGTGCCGCGGGGATTAGGGTGTGCCTAGGCACACCCCGTGCGCACGCCTATGTATATACATACATATACATATACAAACAGCTCAGTTTGGAAACTTAACTAAGGAGACTGAGTTAAAGTCTAAATGAGTTGCCTAGTCATGGAGATAAGTAACTGGAAGATAAGGTATAAGACGTGTATAAATTAAGGTTAATGAACTACTGACACCAACAGCTCTATTAGGCACCTAATAGAGACCTTCAGTTGTGTATTTTGGATTTGTGCTGCCCTAGGCGGACTAAACTTGGGCACCTCCCTAATCTAATTGTGCCCTCCCCCTTCCTACTTAAGAACAACACACACTTTGTCTCACAGAAACACGTTCTCACAGATATATGCATTGGCACACACACAATGACACACCTACTCCCTGACAGGCACACACAATCAAATATACATACAGTGACATGCACACACTGACACATTCAGACACATATATCCTTACTGATTTGATACACACTGACAGACATACACACACTCACTGACAGACAGACACACTGACAGACAGACACTCTCCCTGAAAGACACATACAGGGCCGGCGCGTCCACAAGGCGGCACAAGCATCCGCTTTTGGGTGCACAGGCCCGGGGGGCACTAAATTAGAGTGACCGGCAGGAGGTGGGTGCACAGAGCTCCCTCCTGCTTGTCACTCAGTCAGTGTAGCGTGCCCGAGCGGAGCGGACCGCAGGTACAGGAGGATCTGTTTTCTGTACTTAGCCGGACTGACAGGAAGAGCCCACTGAGAGAGCACTTCCTGTCAGTCTGGCCAGGTACAGGAAACTGAAGCTCCTGTACCACGGTCTGCTTCGCTCGGCCACACTGCAAGAAAGGTAGGAGGCACACCAGGGAGGGGAGCGGACTGAGATGGGGGAAGGGAGGTATACTAAGGGATGGGGGAGGGAGGGGTGACCACTAAAAGAGAGGGAGGGGAGAGAGAAACATTAAGGGGGTCACTAAGGTACAGGGGAGGGAAGGGAAAAGGAACACTGGGGGGGAGGAACATTAAGGGAACTGGGGGCACTAAGAAACAGGTAAGGGGGAGAGGAACACTTAGGGACAGGGAAGGGAGAGGAACACTAAGGGACAGGGGAGGGGAGAGGAACACTAAGGGACAGGGGAGGGGAGAGGAACACTAAGGGACAGGGGAGGGGAGAGGAACACTAAGGGACAGGGAAAGGAGAGGAACACTTAGGGACAGGGGAGGGAAGGGAGAGCAACACTTAGGGACAGGGGAGGGAAGGGAGAGCAACACTTAGGGACAGGGGAGGGAAGGGAGAGCAACACTTAGGGACAGGGGAGGGAAGGGAGAGCAACACTTAGGGACAGGGGAGGGAAGGGAGAGCAACACTTAGGGACAGGGGAGGGAGGGGAGAGGAGCCCTAAGGGACAGGGAAGGGAGAGGAACCCTTAGGGACAGGGGATGGAAGGGAGAGCAACACTTAGGGACAGGGGAGGGAAGGGAAAGCAACACTTAGGGACAGGGGAGGGAGGGGAGAGGAACACTAAGGGACAGGGGAGGGAGGGGAGAGGAAAACTAAGGGACAGGGAAGGGAGAGGAACACTTAGGGACGGGGAGGGAAGGGAGAGGAACACTTAGGGACAGGGGAGGGGAGGGAGAGCATCACTTAGGGACAGGGGAGGGAAGGGAAGGGGAGAGGAACACTAAGGGACAGGGGGAGGGAGGGGAGAGGAACACTAAGGGACAGGGGAGGGAGAGGAACACTTAGGGACAGGGGAGGGAATGGAAGGGAGAGCAACACTTAGGGACAGGGGAGGGAAGGGAAGGGGAGAGGAACACTAAGGGACAGGGGAGGGAGGGGAGAGGAACACTAAGGGACAGGGGATGGAGAGGAACACTTAGTGACAGGGGAGGGGAGGGAAGGGAGAGGAACACTTAGGGACAGGGGAGGGAAGGGAGAGCAACACTTAGGGACAGGGGAGGAAAGGGAGAGCAACACTATGGGACAGGGGAGGGAGGGGAGAGGAACACTAAGGGACAGGGAAGGAAAGGGAGAGCAACACTATGGGACAGGGGAGGGAGGGGAGAGGAACACTAAGGGACAGGGGAGGGAGGGGAGAGGAACACTAAGGGACAGGGGAGGGAGGGGAGAGGACTACTAAGGGACAGGGGAGTGAGGGGAGAGGACCACTAAGGGACAGGGGAGTGAGGGGAGAGGACCACTAAGGGAAAGGGGAGTGAGGGGAGAGGACCACTAAGGGACAGGGGAGTGAGGGGAGAGAACCACTAAGGGACAGGGGAGTGAGGGGAGAGGACAACTAATGGACATGGAGGGGAGAGGATCACTTAGGGACAGGGGAGGGCAGGGAGAGGAACACTAAGGGACAGGGAAGGAGGGGAGAGGAACACTAGGGGACTGGGGAGGGAGGGGAGAGGACCACTAATGGACATGGAGGGGATGGGATAGGAACACTAAGGGACATGGAGAGGAGAGTGGCACACAGGGAGGGCTGAGTGGGGAGAAAGACACACAGAGGGACATGAGGGGGGATAAATACACACAGGTGGGCCTAGGGGTGTCAGGTTTACAGAATGATCCAGCACGTAGAATTGTGTAACACAAAGGACTGATAGGTATAGTATACCAGACCTTAGAATGGCCGGACTAACGTACCAAAGAATAGTCAGGAATAGCCGAGGTCGAGGGATACAGAAAGAGACACAATGATAAGGAAAAGCCAGGAGTTATGGATGCCAGAAAACAGGGAAGTCAAAAACAACGCCAAAGTCAAATAACCAGAATAACCAGAATCAATAACGCACTCTCGGACAACCACAAGAAAAACCACGACAGGGCACTGAGCAGGATGAGAACTAGACCTAAATACCCCTCCTCTAGATCTGATAGGCTGTAACTGGCCTTTGACCCCCAAAGGCAGTTACCAGGTTCCCATTTGCATAATTGCTGCTCAGCATTAACCCTTCTGTGGATTTGGTTGATGCTTGGCACAACTTTTCCTGTGTGGACAGTAAATGCCATTAACCACATTTTTATAAGTGGATGAATACGTGACAGGCGGTGAGAAAGATGCACAGAGGGGCTGGGGATGAAAGCAACACACAGAAGGGCCTGGAGGTGGGAATACAAAGGGGGTGAGGGTGAAAGAGACACAGAGGGGCTAAATAAGAGGAAAAGACATGGAATGGCTGGGGGAGATAGACGGGCTGGAGGTGAAAGAGAAACACACAAAAGAGCTGGAAAGAGTAAAAGACACAAAAGAGCTGGGAAAGAAGGAGACACACAAAGGGGCTGGGGGAGGGGGGTAAGACACACAAAGAGGGGATGTAAGAGATAAACAAGGGAGGTGTAAGACCCACAATGGTCAAAAGTAGAGGATAAGATATACTAAAGGCGGGTTAAGAAGCACACAGGTGCAGATGCTTTTTTGGGGGGGGCACCAAAATCATCTTTGCCTGTGTACCCAAAAATCCTTGCACCGGCCCTGGACACACACTCACTCACTGACAGACACAGACAGCCACACTCACAGACACACATTCACTGACAGACAGACACACATTTTATCATACACTCAAAAAGTATTACTTTTTTATTATTTTAATTTAAATCCACCTAGGCTCCTTACCTGGAGAACTGGAGTGGATTCTCTCCCTGTGGTCCAGTGTGGCTGTTGCTGGCTGAGGACTCCTGTTCTGCTGGCAGGGTGGGGACTCCTGTGCTTCTGGAGGGTGGAGTGGGAACTCCTGTATTGCTGGGGGAGAGTGGTGCTGCTGGGGGAGGCTCCTGTGCTGCTTGGGGTGTGTGGGGGCTCTTGTGCTGTGGGGGGAGTAGGAGCTCCTGTGAGGGGAGTGGTGGCTCCTGTTCTGCTGGGGGGAGGGGGTTTCTGAACTGCTGGGGGGCGGGGGAGTGGGGTCTCCTCAGTTGCTGGTGGTGGTTCGGCGACTCCTGTGCTGCTGGGGTGGGGGCTCCTGTGGCTGCTGGGCATGGAATGGAGGCTTCGAGAGAGCTGTAATCTTGCTCCACTCCCTTGCACGATGCTTAGTGATGCCGGGGCTGGTGTGACGTCATATTCCGGCATCACAGAAGGGCACACGAGGGAGTGGAGCGACAAGAGCTTCGAAATCAGTGCTCCTTCACCTCCCTCCTACAAAGCTCGTTGCCTCAGGGGGAGGCCCAGTCATAAGACTAGCAAGGCATTTGGGGGGCTGACCCCCTAGAAAGTGCCGCCCAAGGCAAATGCCTTGTTAGTCTGGCGATAAATACATTGCGACCTTGGCGTTGGAAATAATAATATGGGTAAACTGAAAAGAAAACACCTCCACAGCATAAGCTAATATTTGGGTTCCAAACCCTCTTGGCTAGTGATTAGTGATAGTAAAAGTGTAAGGCTAACAAGCATCAGGTGGCATACCAGTTCTCATAAACTACAGATGGGCTGGACAGAATTTTTGGTCTAGCTAGGGCCAGACTGGGTAAAAAATTCAGCACATAAAGGGACAGATCTCCCTCTTCGAGAGAGATCTTGATCTCCCCTTGTAGCTAATGGAGAACTCAAATATGCTTTTATCCCTTTTGTTAGACTTTCTGAATGCCTCCATTTGTTTACTGTACCCCCTCGCTGTGTGGCCCCTTGTTCGCAACTTTTAATTGCCCACCAACTCTGGCTGTTAACCACAAATTGGTTATTATGTTAAAGTGCTTTCCCTGTGTGGCCTGATAGATAATTAAGTTATAACTTTTTCTCGCGCAATTATCTCTCAGGCACAGAGGATCCTGGGAAGAAAAGCCCTGTACTTTTGACCTAAAAACCCCATACTAGGGGCAATGTATAAAAGCCGTGTGTGACAGGAATAAAACCAGTTGTACTCCCAGAACTGTGAGTCGTTCAGTTGCTGAGGATGAGGTGGGATATTTCTTTGGCATTTTTCTTGTTCCTGATTAGACTCTGGTGGATCCAGCAGAGAAAAGTCCCTGCTAGGACTAGGGCTTCGCTACACCCCTATCATCCTTTGCCCATGAATATCTCTTGGCATTGTTCCATTAGAATTGAGATAGGTGATATTACTTAGCACACTTGCCAGGTAGGAATGGTAGGGCTGTAGCAGATAGTAACAAAATGCAGCTATGTAGCTTTCTTCCTATTCACAATATATACACTGCTCAAAAAAATAAAGGGAACACAAAAATAAACATACTACCTCTGAATGAATTAAATATTCTTCTGAAATACTTTGTTCTTTACATGTTGAATGTGCTGACAACAAAATCACACAAAAATGAAAAAAAAATGGAAATCAAATGTTTCAACCCATGGAGGTCTGGATTTGGAGTCACACTCACAATTAAAGTGGAAAAACACACTACAGGCTGATCCAACTTTGATGTAATGACCTTAAAATAAGTCAAAATGAGGCTCAGTAGTGTGTGTGGCCTCCACGTGCCTGTATGACCTCCCTACAATGCCTGTGCATGCTCCTGATGAGGCGGCGGATGGTCTCCTGAGGGATCTCCTCCCAGACCTGGATTAAAGCATCTGCCAACTCATGGACAGTCTGTGGTGCAACATGACGTTGGTGGATGGAGCAAGACATGATGTCCCAGATGTGCTCAATTGGATTCAGGTCTGGGGAACGGGCGGGCCAGTCCATAGCATCAATGCCTTCGTCTTGCAGGAACTGCTGACACACTTCAGCCACATGAGGTCTAGCATTGTTTTGCATTAGGAGGAACCCAGGGCCAACCGCACTAGCATATGGTCTTACAAGGGGTCTGAGGATCTCATCTCAGTACCTAATGGTAGTCAGGATACCTCTGGCGAGCACATGGAGGGCTGTGCGGCCCCCCAAAGAAATGCCACCCCACACCATTACTGACCCACTGCCAAACTGGTCATGCTGGAGGATGTTGCAGGCAGCAGAACGTTCTCCACGGCGTCTCCAGACTCTGTCACATGTGCTCAGTGTGAACCTGCTTTCATCTGTGAAGAGGACAGGGCGCCAGTGGCAAATTTGCCAATCTTGGTGTTCTCTGGCAAATGCCAAATGTCCTGCACGGTGTTGGGCTGTGTGACAAATTGCCTTTTGTCACTTGATTTTTATATGACCAACTGCCCTTTTCCCCTGGCTGTTGGAGGAGCCTGATTGCCAGCCTCCTCCCTCATGACTATGGCCCTGGGGTGTATTGCCATTTAAAAAGACTATTTGGGGCTTATTGGCTTCTAAAAAACTGTTTCTGCCCATTTGAATCCATGAGAAGATGTGTCTCTTCCCCTCCCCCGTTTCCTGTCTATTGTTCCAGCAGGGCGTTGTCCCCGGCACACTGCCAGACCAGTTGGAACTTGCTGTTTTGCCCCTCCTCTGTCTCTCATTAGCTCTTGCTATGTTTTAACTCCATAGCGATTTGACTGTGTTTGTGGTATCTGAGCACTGTTCGGATATAGTGAGCGCTCAGATCCAAGCTATCTGGGGATAGGTTGAATGTGGGGGTTCTGTTAAGTATAATAGGAATTATGTATTTTTATGTGTTTTTACTGTTGTTGTGAATATAGCTATTTTCTGTATGCTGGAGGTAATTGGCTTACCACACCCAAGCAATGCTTGCAGATGGTCACAAAGGGACTTTCAACTAACTTTTGACCAACTGGACCAATTTGTATTATTTTGACGTATGTTTGTATTTGATTATTATGCTGATTTTGAAAATGTAAGTTTTATGTGAATGTGATGTATACTTTTAGAGTTATGAATATTGTGTAAAACTGTGTATTTTCCTGCCTGTGATAATTAAGTTAGACCATCGTGTTCAGTACTTATATCACAGGCAGAGGGGAGGATTTTGTGTGGGAGTGTCTGAGTGTATTGTATGTATTGATTGGTTGTTCTGCAAAACCCTGTGGGCAGTACTATGTGTGTAAAATGTGCATAAAAGCAGAGTGTTTGATTAAAAGCTTCAGTTCTACTTCACCCTCAATTTGGAGTGCCGTCTCTTATTGGGGAATCTGCTACAAGGGATTGCTATGCTTGTCATACTCCCTTGTTAAATCACTACTAAGCTCTTGTAAGAGCTTGTTCCCGCCTTGCTCTCTGGGGGAGTCTACGGTGGTTATGGTGTCTGCTGCAGTGCTTGGAGTCCTCAGGAAGTGCTAGGAGCATCCTTCAACGGAGGTACCCAGTCGGGGTGCCAGGTGATCCGTTACAGGCTGTAAGCACAACTCCCACCTGTGGATGTCGGGCCCTCATACCACCCTCATGGAGTCTGTTTCTGACTGAGCAGACACATGCACATTTGTGGCCTGCTGGAGGTCATTTTGCAGGGCTCTGGCAGTGCTCCTCCTGTTCCTCCTTGCACAAAGGCAGAGGTAGCGGTCCTGGTGCTGGCTTGTTGCCCTCCTTCGGCCTCCTCCGCGTCTCCTGATGTACTGGCCTGTCTCCTGGTGGCGCCTCCATGCTCTGGACACTACGCTGACAGACACAGCAAACCTTCTTGCCACATCTCGCATTAATGTGCCATCCTGGATGAGCTGCACTACCTGAGCCACTTGTGTGGGTTGTAGACTCTGTCTCATGCTACCACTAGAGTGAAAGCACCGCCAGCATTCAAAAGTTACCAAAACATCAGCCAGGAAGCATAGGAACTGAGAAGTGGTCTGTGGTCACCACCTGCAGAACCACTCCTTTATTGGGGGTGTCTTGCTAATTGCCTATAATTTCCACCTGTTGTCTATCCCATTTGCACAACAGCATGTGAAATTGACTGTCACTCAGTGTTGCTTCCTAAGTGGACAGTTTGATTTCACAGAAGTGTGATTGACTTGGAGTTACATTGTGTTGTTTTAACCCCTTAATGACCAAACTTCTGGAATAAAAGGGAACCATGACATGTCACACATGTCATGTGTCCTTAAGGGGTTAAGGGGTTAAGTGTTCCCTTTATTTTTTTTGAGCAGTGTATATATGTGCTAAACACAGGTGGCTTCAAGCCCTTGACTCTGTCATAATTTGATATTCCCAAACATAGACAATAGTCTCCTGTTATTGAGCCTAATTTGGATTAACCTAGTACAGCATCCACTAAAATCCAGTCCTTCAAAATTCAGGCTTGAGATAATGTTTGTTCATAGACAGGATAATTAACATGGCATTGGAGGCATTACTAAGCAGTATTTTATTTTAGATTTCTTGTATTTATTTCATTATCACTGTTAATTACTAAAGTGATAAATCAAAGTGAATTTCAAAATTTAAGGTCAGAATAGCTGTCCTAGAAAAAAAATCTCTAAATCAACTATACTTTCATTTCACCTACTCTTGCCTTAATGAGACACTATAGTCACCAAAGCAACTTTAGCTTAAAGGATCACTATAGTGTCAGGAAAACAAACTCGTTTTCCTGACACTATATCCTCCTTGGGGGGACCCTCACCCTCAGGGCCCCCCTCCCGTTGGGCTGAAGGGTTTAAAACCCCCTTCAGCAGTTTACCTTAATCCAGCACCGGTCTCCCTCGGCACTAGTGACCTCTCCTCCCCCGCCCAAGTCAGCTCCCGAGTGGAGTTGAATGCGCATGTGTGGCAAGAGCCGCGCGCATTCAAACAGTCCATACAAAAGCATTTCTCAATGCTTTCCTATGGACGTTCTGCACGTTGGATGCGAATTTCGCATGCAACGTCGCAGATGCGCCTCTAGCGGCTGCCAGGAAGACATCCACTAGAGGTTGGATTAACCCTACTATGTAAACATAACAGTTTCTCTGAAACTGCAATGTTTACATGTGAAGGCTTAAAACCTGAGGATCCTTGCACCCATACCACTTAATTGAGCTGAAGTGGTCTGGGTGACTATAGTGTCCCTTTAATGAAGCAGTTTTTGTGCATAGTTAAGGCCTCTGAAGTCTCACTGCTTTTCTGCCATTTAGGAATGAGACTGCAGGGGCACAATCTATACACCAAAACTTCTTCATTAAGCTAAAGTTGTTTTAGTGCCTATAGTGTCCCTTTAAATGTAAAATTCACTTTGAATTCTCACTTTAGTAAATAACCCTGAATGTATCCTCCTTACGTTATTATGTTGCCAAGCAAGAGCAGTGTTCAGCACATCATCGAAACCTATTTCAATGATGGAATTTTTTCTACCTTCCCAATTCCAATTAACAGAGCAGGATTACTTATAATGAGACATTAGGCCAGTAACCGGGGTTCTGTAAGATCTTTACGTTTTCTCTGTTTATGTCAAGCAGTTGAGAATTTGATAATATTAAGGTTTGGAAATCTGAATACATTTTTGTTGCCCTTTGCCCCATAAGCCAAATTATAGGAAACAAAGGTTGCTTCACAACTCAGACATGGTGTTGGCAACATTGAGGTAATATTCTTTTTCATGATAAAGATGTCATTCTCATTTTTAAATACAGGAACTAACAGCTCAGCGAAAGGTCAATTTATTAAATAATGATCTTTTATAGTCATTACTGTTATAATAAGGTTTTGTTTCATAGTCAAAGATGTTTGCACGAGCGTTAATTAAATAAGAACCCGTAAAGCGTAATAAAAACACAAACTATGTATTATAAAAACATGATCCGCGATGGGCAGCGCCGAATGATTGTGCGTTGTTTCATATTTAATGCCCATCGACTGGAGCATGAACAGCTCACCACCTGCATTCTTATGCTTTTCCTCCTCAATCTCCAGAATTAATTGAATCAACATAATTACAGAAGAGTAGGGCTTTGTTCCCTGCTGTGGTAATTAACAAAGGAAGAATAATTTGCATCCCCATCAAAGCTTCCACTTTCCTGCCTCTCGACTCTGCCTAAGGTTTGAGCGCTAATGGAAGACGATGGACCTAGAGCAGACCAAGTGGAAAACTGCAAGCGTGATTGGCTTTTTCCTTCATGGTAAATCATTTCTGCCTAATCAACCTTGGCATTTAGCAGGTGCACCTTTATACCCCCTACGGAATGGTTAGGCATATAATTATTAAGGTCAACACACAACTCTGATGCCGGTCACGAGTCTTGTGTGGCCCTGCAAATCAGATTAGCGATCCAAGCAAGCTATAATGATACAGTACATTGAGAGATGCGTAAATATTATCTGTTTATTAGGCGACTTGTTTAGCAAATCCGTGGCCCATATGAATAATAACTATTAATAATTCTGGATAAATTATAAGCAGATGAACTGGCTAAGGTTTCATGAAAGCATTCACCACCTGCTTTTTATTCTCATTTATCCTTATAAGAACCCGATCCCCACATTGTAGTTTATATTGTTTATAAGGATTAACACTTTTTGTTCTAACCTTTTTATAGGGTAGTAGTCAGAATTTACAATAAAGATAAAACTTCCCAATAAAGGGAAAGCATCTGGTATTTTATGTAGGCACATAATATGACTGATTAATTAGATCTAATTTAAATTTTGGGGAAACTAAATTATAGCAGCTAAGTTAGTAGCAACTTATCAAGTAAATACAAAGTATCCAATGTTTCAGAAAGCTTCATTAAATGTATGCCAATTAGATCACCAGATTAGATAACAGTTTCTACTAAGTAAAGTTACAATCAGGAAGATTGTGTGTGTGTGTGTGTTTTGGGGGAGTGGGGGGGGAAGAGAAGGGGGAAGAGTTGGTGGGGGGTGGTAGGTGTAAATAGCTGATAACTGAATTACCATAAATTAAAATCCTGGTTAAAGTTTGTCAATTATATGTAAAATGATGGATACCAAACGGAATAATGTAGGTAAATTCTAATGAGGAGTGGAGATAAAAAATTGGAAGGGGCTAGTCCTCACAGACTTGAATAGAAAATTTAGAAATAAGTTAGATTGATTGAAATTAAGAAAAGTGAGTTGAATCTCCTTTATGTGAGTGTCTAAAGGATATAGGGGTATAAAGATTAGATATAAGAAAAAACTCAGAGGCTACCTCCAATCACTATCCTTATAACAGCCCTAAATAATCCTATAACATCACATAACTGCCTCTGTAACATAGATAACGAAACCCAATAACTATGGAAATAATAGAGTCTAAGCTAAGCTTCCTGAATCCCGTGTCTAAATGCTAGATAGTCGCCAGTTGGATGACTGGATTAGATTACAACTGCTACTAAATAAAATTACAATCAGAAAGAATGTATGGGGAGATATAGATAACTTATAGCGGAATTAAAATAAACTCCAATCCTAGTTAAAGTATAGCAACTGGAAGTAAAATAGTAGATACACCTTCAGACAGTAAAAACCGGATAATTGGAAAGTAAATCCTATTAATAGGGGCGGAGATCCAAGAAAAAAAAGGTGAGGAACTAGTCCTCACAAAATTAAGTAGAAAAATTAGAGATAAATTAGACCGATCAAATGAAATAAAGGGAGTTGAATATCCCTTATGTAAGTGTCTAAAGGATATACAGTGATTTTGAACATTTGCCCACTGACACAGAAATGAACAGTCTATAATTTTAATGATAGGTGTATTTTAACAGTGAGAAACAGAATAACAAAAAAAATCCAGAAATACATGTCAAAAAGTTATAAATTGATTTGCATGTCAATGAGTGAAATAAGTATTTGAACCCTTCGACTGGCAAAACCCTTGTTGTCAATCACAGAGGTCAGATGTTTCTTGTAGTTGGCCTCCAGGTTTGCACACATCTCAGGATGGATTTTGTTCCACTCCTTTTTGCAGATCCTCTCCAAGTCGTTAAGGTTTCGAGGCTGATGTTTGGCAACTCGAACCTTCAGCTCCCTCCACAGATTTTCTGTGGGATTAAGGTCTGGAGACCGGCTAGGCCACTCCAGGACCTTAAAGTGCTTTTTTTTTAGCCACTCCTTTGTTGCCCTGGCTGTGTGTTTTGGGCCATTGTCATGCTCCTTTTCTCCTTTAAGAGAGTGCTCCTAATCTCAGCTCGTTACCTGTAAAAAAAGACACCTGGAAGACAGAAATCTTGCTGATTGATAGGGGATCAAATACTTATTTCACTCATTGATGTGCAAATCAATGTATAATTTTATTGACATGCGTTACTCTGAATTTTTTTGTTATACTGTCTCTCACTGTTAAAATACACCTACCATTAAAATTATAGACTGCTCATTTCTTTGTCAGTGGGCAAACATTCAAAATCAGCAGGGGATCAAATACTTTTTTTCCCTCACTGTAGCTAAAGAACTCCACTCACTGTAGAAGTAATGGAATGTACAGCTAAGCTGCCTAAATCAAGTGTCTAAATGCCAGATAGCGCGGTTGTCTTAACTGGGAGACAGCCTACTACCTCCTATTCAATTTCCACTCACAATCTCAAGAGAAAATCCCCAGATCACTCTCTTAAATGCAAAAAAAGAAAAGTGGTATATAGTGCTTAAAGTGTTCAGTGAAGAGAAAATAATAAAATTACTAAAGTCCCGTTCCGCTGATGAAGGTTCAATGTGTGCACCGAAACGCACTTTGCCTTGTTGACCGGTTGTTCGATAGTTCAGATTAGCAAACATGATGCTGGAAAATTCATTTGTATCACTGTATCAATTCCACACTTTTCCCATCATGCTCTTGCTCCCACCTGGGCTGGATCAGAGCTGAATTTGCATCTCAGGAGTATTTGTAGAATTTTAAGGCGGAACCCTACCCCCCCACCAAACATTTAATTTTGTGTTGCTTTCTCCATGATTTTGTGTACACGTTGGAGAGCCAAAAAATACACAATTTAATTCCCCCTTCAACATTTTGTAAAAATGCAATTACCAAAAAGAAAAGTGAAAAAGTATATAAAACTATATATATATACAAAGGGGGGAAAAAAACTTTAGAGAGATCTAGACACAGTTTTAGTTACATATTAATTGCCCTTTTAAATACACAGACGTTGATTGTCACTCACAAACTTCAAATAAGGCCTTACAACTCCCGGGGATGTCCTCCGTTCTTGAATTCCAGTAAAATCTCACCTTTGTAGAGTTTCCATCTGCAGGTAAATGAACTGGGCTAACCTGATTGGCTACATTCTCTGAATGCCTTTTTATATATTTTGTAAAGGCTACCCTGACTAGGGAGGAACTAAAGAAACATTCTGAATAAAGAACTAAGAGGAAAAAGCAAGAAACACTTAATGTGGTGCAATGTTTCATATTAGCCCCTTAAGGATGGATAAAATTGTACAAGTTCTGACCAAAAACCAAACCTAGAATTTTAACCATATGATTATTCAACCATAATTTTTCTTGCAGAAGAAATATGGCTTTCATTTCACATCAAATAAAACACAATTTAATATAATCTAAAAAAATCGAGACATCTTGTTACAGTTATAGTTTAAGTTTAACTGTCATTGTCATAATATTGTTAGCTTTTACTACAATGAAGCACACATATTTGTATGCTGTGTATCCCACAAGTTCAGTGACGGTCCCAAGGTATAGGTTTCATGGTGTTTTGAAAAGTTAATATAAAAGACAGTCAAATATCTTGCCCATTTCAGTTTTTACACATTGAAATTTGGTAGATTGGTTTGCCTTTGAGACTGTATAGTAGCCCAGGAATTACCATTTGCTAAGTAGACAACCCAGGGTATTCAAAATAGGTTATGTTCAGTCCTTTTCAGTAGCCACTGCATCACAAACCATAGCCAAAGTTGGTTTCATAATAGTTTTTTGCATGTTTGACAAATTAACTGCCCTTTTACAGATGATATCACATTATATATTTCACTGCTCTAAAACATTCAGGTTTGTGTACAGCAGTGTCTCACGAGTACAAGAGTACTCCCTATGTACAGGTTTTATGGTATTTTGGAAAGTTACAGAGTCAACTATATGACTTGCTCATTTCAGGTTTTACATATTGAAATTTGCCAGATTGGTTACGTAGCCTTTCAGATCGTATGAATGAAAATTACCCCCATCATGGCATAGAGTTTGCAAAAGTAGACAACCCCGGGTATTCAAAATGTGGTATATCAAATCTTTTTAGTAACCACTTAGTGACAAACCCTGGCCAATTTTATTTTTGTCTTTTTTAGGAAAGCTGAAACACCATTTGTATATTTTGCCGTATGCTGGATAAGGATAAGGCTATTCTGGAGGAGCCTTTAAGGGTTGCTGCCACCATCAATATAGCCATTCTTAGCAAGCTAAGTATATATTGTAACACAGCTTCTCAGTATTTTTGGTTATTGTGTTACATATCCCTGGCCTAGCCTACTGTGATACCCCAGCTCATATTAGTTTATTTATGAGAAAGGTACCTGGGAGAGTGTGGAACAGTTAGTCTACTTAATATGTTATAGTTATGGTTAATGTTTAATTGTGTCCAGTTGACATTTAATACAGGCAATACTGTATTGACTATCTTATTGACTCTCTTTTATTGTGTGTGTTGTATTTATGCCTCAATTTTACATGTTTCCCAAGAAATACCATCACTGAATGTAGGCACAATACACTAGTTAAAATATCCCATTAACCCTCCCTACCTTAGCTGTAGCTCACATCTATCATGTGAAGTTGCAGCATTGAAAGTGGCTATCTGCGCTAACTTCATTGATTATAGGTAAAGAATGGACATGGATTCCACAAGTCCTCTGAACATGTTCTGCGGTATCTGGTACCGAGAGATTATCAGAAGATACTTTAAGTTCTGCAAGTTGCGAGGTGGGGCCTTCATGGATTGGATTTGTGGTTACTGCACATCCCACAGATGCTTAATCGGAATGAGATCTGGGGAGTTTGGAAGCTAAGGCGAAACTTTGAACTCTTTATTATGATCCTCAAACTATTCCTGAACAATTTTTGCAGTGTGGCTGGGAGCATTATCCTGCTGGAAGTGTCCACTGTCATCATTGATAGCCATTGCCATGAAGTGGTGTACGTGGTCTGTAACAATCTCTAGATCGGTGGTATGTGTCAAAGTAACATCAATATGCAAGACCCAATGTTTCCCAGTAGAACATTGCCTAGAGCATAACACTGCTTCTACTGGCCTGCCTTCTTCCTATAGTGCATCCTGCTGCCATCTCTCCCCCCAGGTAAACAACGGACATACACCTGGTCATTTACTTGTTCTAAAAGAAAAAAACATGATTCATCAGATCAGGCAACTTTCTTTCATTGCTCTATGGTACAATTCTGGCGCTCAAATCCCCATTGAAGATGCTTTCAGTAGTTGACAGGGGTCATCATGGACACTCTGACTGGTCTGTAGCTACAATTCCCCATATGCAGCAAGCGGCTATGCACTGTGTGTCCTGACACCTTTCTATCATTGCCATCATTATGGTTGTTTTTTTCAGCAATTTGAGCTACAGTAGCTTGTGTGTGATTAGACCAGATGGGATAGCCTTCATTCCCCACGTGCATCAATGAGCCTTGAGCCCCCATGACCTTGACGCCAGTTCACCAAGTTTCCTTCCTTGCACCACTTATGGTAGGTACTAACCATTGTATACTGGGAACACCCCACAAGACTTGCCAATTTGGAGATGTTCTGTTCCGAGTCCTCTAGCCATCACTATTTGGCCCTTGTCAAAGTCACTCAGATCTTATCACTTCCAACACATATAAGAACTGACTGTTCACTCGCTGCATAATATATGCCACCCCTTGAGGGTACCATTGTAACAATATAATTAATGTAATTCACTTCACCAGTCAGTGTTTTTAATGTTGTGGCTGATCTGTGCATATATAGACAAAACATGATGTTCTCTGAAATGTCACCAAGACATATTTACATGACAGGTGCACGTATCACTATTACTTTTAAGAGTACATTTTTACTTGGCTTTATGCCAAATTGTAATATAAAACAAACACATATTGTTATGCAGGTATTCAAACACACAGATACCTCTGTAATTTTCCACATGCTAAGTCAATATATTGCAGCAGTTCTTTGTTTTAAACATATAACATGTTTAAATGGGGAGTGGTGGGGGTGGGGGGGTGCAGGGATTAAAAAAGTTTACGGGACACCCACGGCTGTCCTTTGTTTGACTCTCGGACCATTAGGCACTCAAAGTCCTCGGAATAGGGCTTCCCAAGTCACCTGGCACAACTTCTCCATATGCAAGCCTGGAATGGGAAAGCCATTTTTGGTACCTCACCAGATTTCGTAGTAGAATCGGATTCCAGCCTCTGGAGCTGGGGGGCGCACTGCGCAGACTCCTCTACGGGGGTTCCATGGCTACATGAAGAATTGTAGACACAAATCAACTGCTTGGAACTGATAGCCGGCTCCTTTGCCATCCAGAGCCTGGCCAAGCACATGTCGAATTGTTGTATTCTACTGCGCATGGACAACATGTCAGCGGTACAGTATACCAATCGCCTGGGAGGGGCTCAATCCAGGACACTCTCGGAGATGACCAAAGACATTTACACCTTTTGCCTCTCCAGAAACATCACGTTCAGAGCAGAATACCTGACAAGAACATCGTACCTCACGGGGGACTGGTACTCCCGCCACTGGAGGGACAACAGCGATTGGCAACTGAATGTGGAAGTCTTCAAGACTCTGACACTGCGCAGGGGTCCACTACAGATAGACCCAGAATGCGAGGCAGTGGACGCATTTCTTCAGGAATGGCCGCCCCAAGGGGCCTATGCATTTCCCTCGTTCTCCATGATAGCTAGGGTCCTACACAAGATACATACACAATGTACAGCTATCCTACTGATCCCTCCACTCTGGAGGGGGGTAAGAGGAAGAGGGGGGAGTAATAAGAATAAGGGGGGTAAGAAGAAGAATGGGGGGTAAGAAGAAGAAGAAGGGGGTGTAAGAAGAAGTAGGAGGGGGTAAGAAGAAGGGGGGAGCAATAAGAAGAAGGGGGAGTAATAAGAAGAAGAGGGGAGTAAGAAGAAGGGGGGAGTAAGAAGAAGGGGATGAGCAATAAGAAGAAGGGGGGAGTAAGAAGAAGAAGGGGGTAAGAAGAAGAAAGGGGGTAAGAAGAACAGGTGGGGGAGTAAGAAGAACAAGGGTGGGAAGTAAGAAGAACACAGGGAGGAGGGGGGTAAAAAGAACACGGGGTGATGAGAACACATGGAGGGGGGGAGTGAGAAGAACACAGGGATGGTGGAGGGGGGGATGAGTAGAGCACAGGGAGGGTGGGTGAGTGTGAGAAGAGACCGCTAGGGGAGGGTGGGGGAGAGGAGAGACCACTAAGGGTCAGGAGAGAGCTCTAAGGGACAGAAGGGACAGCTCTATAGGACAGGGGGCAAGACAGGGAGCTCTTTCACACTACACGCACACACACACACACAATGCATCCCTACACATACACAGAAACACAACATGCTTCCCTTACACACAGAGAAACACACTACATCCATTACACACACACAATGCAACCCTTACACACAAAGACAATGCATCCTTTGCACACATACACAGAAACACACAATGCAAACCCTTACACACACACTGATTTTCTTACATACACACAGAAACACAATGCATCTCTTACACTCAATGCACACACATACAGACACACACCTTGCATCCCTTATGCATACAAACACAGATTCACACAATGCATCCCTTACACACAACCAGAAACACACAATACATCCCTTATACACACACAAACACACTGCATCACCTGCACAAACTGGTATCCCTATACACTACATACCATAAGCACACATATTAGATCTTCTACAATAACACATAACACATCCCCTACACGCTCCACTCCCTGTGAGCGAACTCATGAGTGGGTGGAACATATAAGTGGACTTATGAGTGGGCCTTATGGGCATACTCACCGTCAGGCCCTGGGGCCCAGACCTTAAGCTGTGTAAGGGGCCCCCCAAAAATGGAGCTGCTTCCAATTCTACCAGAACATTGAATTTTGTGACCACAGTTGCAAACAGCCTCCAGAGATCCTGTTCTACACCAGACCAGTGGAGCCAAACTGCAGCCTATCATCATCCTCATCTGGTTGTAAGTAGGCAATCTAGTATACTATTAGTGACACTAATCTATAATTTACCTAACATTAAAGGGACACTATAGATTAATGAAGTGGTTCTGGTGTCTATAGCCGGTTCCTGCAGGCTTTTTAATGTAAACACACAGTGTGCAGCACTGGCGTTAGTTCATATTGTAGATCATATGGGTGGGGCATTGTGATGTCACATGGGGGGGCGACAAATTTTTCTTTTGTCTAGGGCGGCAAAAATCCTTGCACCGGCTCTGATCCTGGGCAGGTGCACAAGTCTATTGGTGACCAACAGGAGGGAAGTGCACTGATTGCACTGCACTCTCCTCCTGCCCAGACCCGTCTTTACCGCAGTGCAAGTGCCCTCTGCCCCTAATTTATACAGTGGCTCACACTCACAACAAGCAGTGCCTGGAGCCCTTTGCAGAGACGGGAACAAAGAGGTTCTGCGGCAGCTGGCCGTCCTGCAAGCATAACATTAAACAGCTGTTCCCCATGCAGCCACAGGTGGCGCTGTGCTGTGAGAATGTGATTACTCTTCACTTCCTCCCAGCCCACAGAGCAGCGCATGGGAGAGAGAGAGGAGGAGGCATGATTTAATCTTACAATAAATCCTCTAAGCAAACCTTTATAAATTTGGGGGGGATCAGCTCTGTTTCCACAGTTTATTGGTGTTTACTCTGGCGTCTGTATTAATATTGAGGGATTTCTAAGTAGTAACATCAGTGAGTGTCAGCAGGGCCAGCCGTTGGGGTGTGCAAGCTGTGCGGTCACGCAGGGTGCCATGATAACATAGGCGCCCGGCGGCCAACACAGCTCACAAGTTCAGTACACCAGCATATTCAATTTAAACGATTCGCTGGTGGTCCACTGGTGCGAACCAGCAGTAGGTGCAGTCAGATCATATCCTCTCCCTCGTGGTTCCGGCGTTCAGTTAGTGAGTCAGAGCACAGGCTCAGAGATTCTCAGCCTGTGCTCTGACAACATTGAAAGTCAGAGCCGTGAAGGAGCGGGTATGGCAAAGAGCTACTGATTAGCATAACATCAATATCCGTTATAAAACCAGGAAAAGGTGGGCATGGATGGTGAATTGATTTGGTGGTGCAATGGGCCACTTGACTGGTCTTGCCCCCCAGGCCTAAGGCTGCCAGCCCTCCCCTAGACGTTGAGTTGGTTTTGGGAGTTTATTCGGAACTGGCTGGATAACGATTTGCTATATTTGCGCCAACTGTCGGCACAGCTCACTTTACTACTATGTCTGGTCTCGTTCCGCTGGATATCGGATGTCAGAGCGTTCAACGTGGATGGTCTTTCCTTCTCACCGGAGGGTGTCTCTTTTTCTGTTTCACCATGGACAAAAACAGTCTTTTTTTTACCAGTTTTTTCCCTCCGCTCCACGACTCTGCATGGTCAAAACTCTCCTTCGTTATGTGTAAGTCACTGCGACTCTCTGTCGTGCGGCCTCGGGTCAACTACCCCTACCCACTCACAGCCCCCTACCCACCATAAGCCCTCCTACCCACTTACGGTCCCTCTACCCACCATATAACTCCCTACCCACTCACAACCCCCCTACCCACCATACAGCCCCCTACCCACCATACAGCTGCCTTACCCACCATACAGCTGCCTTACCCACCATACAGAACCCCTACCCCCATCACAGCCCCCCTACCCACCTCAAAGTCCCCCTACTTACCATACAGCCCCCCTACCCACTTTACAAAACCCCTACCCATCTCACAACCCTCCTACCCACCTCACATTCCTACCCATTTACAGACCCCGTACTCACCTTACATCCCCCTACCCACTCAGTCCCCCTACCCACCATACAGCCCCACTACCCACCTAACAAAAACCCCTAACCACCTCACAGTCCCCTACCCACCTCACAGTCCCCTACCCACCATATAGCTGCCCTACCCCCCTTACAGAACCCCTACCCACCTCACAGCCCCCTACCCACCTCACAGTCCCCTTACCCACCATACAGACCCCCTACCCACTTTACAGAACCCCTACCCACCTCACAGTACACTACCCACCATACAGCCCCCATACCCTCCTCACAGTCCCCCTACCCACTTTACAACCCCCCTTCCCACTCACAGTCCCTCTACCCACCTTACAGCCTCCCTACCCACTTACAGACCCTTACCCACCTCATAGCCCATCTACCTTCTTGCAGCCCCCCTACCTTCTCACAGCCTTCCTTCCCACACCTTGTCACAGCCATCCCCACCCTGTCTCCCCACACACCGTCACAGCC
This sequence comes from Pelobates fuscus, assembly GCF_036172605.1. NCBI lineage: Eukaryota > Metazoa > Chordata > Amphibia > Anura > Pelobatidae > Pelobates > Pelobates fuscus. Next base: position 316,435,886 of record NC_086319.1, on the reverse strand, counting down.
ACTCCCACACACTCTGTCACAGCCTCCCCAAACCCTGTCACAGCCCCTCACACACACCCGGTCACTCCCCCATACACGCAACCTGTCACCCTCCCACTCACACACACACACACACTGTCACCCCCACCATACAATATCACCATCCCCAGTCACTTTCAGCCCCCACACACTATCACCCCTTCACCCAGCTATATATATGCATACACGCGTATAATTGTTTTTTTGGGGGGGAGGTGGATCTTGAGTTCCCACACTTTCCCCAGGATTTGACCCCTGGGCAAAGGTACATACAAATATACCCCTACATGCAAACACACATACTCCTTGCAAAAACATTATTACGTTCAAACGCACAAACACTGCTCACAAATACAACCATTCAAGGATGGACAAATGGTAGATCACCAGCTGTTATTGCATTGTGGGAGTTGTACAACAGATGGGGATCTATCTTTTGGCCCACCTTGCACTACAGGGAGGCCCAAAAATATTTTTTGCACAAGGGCCCTCTTTAAAAAAGTTCTGCCATTGATCCCAGTGCTTTCCTATGGCAATGCATTGAATTGGTCGAGATCATCAAGATTATTATATACGGTGTTCCATTCACTACGATTTAGTGTCTAGTGAATAAACCCCATCTGTTTAGAAATGGTTCTATGAGTTGTTGATCAACTAACAGTTTTCATGAGTAAAAAGCTGAAAGTTAAACCACGACTTTCCCAAACCTGCAGCTAGCACTTTGAAAGGTCATACAGAAAAATTTTGGAGGCTTTTAATTGGCTGATCACATTAATAATAATTTGTATATAATTTACATTACAGACAGAGACAGGAAAAATATCCCCATCCAAACAATTAAAGAGGCTCTCCCAACCCCGCCTCCCCCCTTCTTTCCCCCATCACATGAGAGTACAGCGCTAACATCGGCTCCTGGATGGAAAAGCATGGTGGCACCTGTGAGGGACAGATTCAGGTAAGTATAACTCACCTTAACCTGTTCCCTTGGGTCTCCAGACATCCGGGATCTTACCAAATTATGCAAAGACCCTAAACGGTGACGGAGCCGCTTCAAGTATACGGTATTACCTAAAAATAAAAAGTACAAGAAAGGGTTTAGGTATAGTGTATTGAAAGCAAAATTGCAGGAAAATCCAATATATTAATTAAAGGAATAAATCATTGTAGTGAATTGAAAACCAACTTTCAAATGTCAGACTAAAACAGCTGAATATATTTTCCTATTTTAAAACGTGTTTTTCAATTTACCACGTTTGTGTGTGTGTTTAGTAAATAATCCTCTGTATGCTAACCTCTTACTGAACCAAAATGAGGGCTTACTCCAGAAAGTGCCAAACGCTATTAAGAATTAATGGAAAGTGGAATGTTCGTATAAGGGTCTTCCTGTCTTTATGGCTACAATTTATTCCTTTCCGAGTTATGCGTAAAGTGTAAATAAATAAAAAAAGATTCTGATTAGGAGAGCGAGAGGGGAAAGGGTTTTTCCTTAGGCTACATAACATATTGAGCTATATGAATAAAGCTGTCACTACAAGGATGCCATTATGATTTTTTAATTAGAAGATAAAAGGGCAGACCGATTTGCCTTATGTGCCTGGCAGCAGAATGCAGTTTGGCATCTTGCCAGAGACAGCATCACTGAGGTCAGCAATAAAGCTTGAGCTCACAAATTTAACCTATTCAAGGCTCCATGCTATTAGAAGTGACAAAACCTTCGGTATTTTAGAGACAGCCTCCATTAAGCAGGAAAGCCCCTCTATCAACACAATTTTTTTTATATCATATTGCGCATGTAAAATTGTAATATTAATTGAGAAAAAAAATCACAGATACAATTTGTTTGTTTTTTTAAGTGCCATGGCAACCAAAATTCATAGCCCTGCAGCGGCTTGCTATAAGAGGCTTCTGGATTCCAAAATTAATTAAATTAAAGTCCCCCATCAAACTATACGATAGGGGCAGCTGCCTTTTTACTCTATAATTAACTCCTCGTCTGCTCCTGAGTTTTCATATGAAATAAATATTTAGAGCTGTTTTCCAAAGACTCATAAAATGCTCATAAAATGCTTTTAATAAATCTTTTAGTGTGTGGTCTCCAGTCACAAGGTGGCAAGTGTTATCATGTGATATAGGTTTCTATACAAAAATAAATTGCATGCAAATATTTTCTTGCATGTGAAAGAGCAATTGAATAGCAACACAGCTAATAATTGATCATTTTAGCTTTTTTTTTATTAAGCAATGCTACCTTTCATTCGATATGTATGTTTGTCAGTTTTGTTTGTCTCTCTGTCTATCTACATCAAAATAGATGAGTACTTGTGTGCACCTGGCAAAAAGGATTGAGGAAGAGATACTTTTACTTATCTCTCTAGACTGTATATACTATCTAGAAAAATTAGTTTCTTTAGATTCTGATCCCATTAAAGTGGAATATACATAAAAAAGCTGGCGTTTAACTTTAAAAAAAACAACAACAAAAGAATAATAGAGTGATGGATAATGTCAGAGTTATTTTCCACATTTAACGGCTTTGTATTACAGGCCTGTAAGTGAGCTTTTTTCATTCAAAAGGAATTGGGCAATTTGAGTTGTTTAGAGATAAATAGTGATGTGTTTTTAAGCTACCCAAGAATTTGTCAATCATGCTCTCGTGAAGCAATTGGAGCGTTTAAATGAAGAGAGATTAATTATTTCTTTTTGAGTAGAATACAATTACCCTACAGTTTATTCTGTGTTTTGATCAGTAACTGTGAAGGATCAAAGCTCCAAGTATTTTACCTAAACCTTTTATTTGCTGGGAAGGGAGCAGAATCATGTCAATGATTAGCATTGCTGCCCCCCTGCTGAGGATGCTATCCTAACCCAGTGGTCCCTTTGTACTCAGATCAAGTACCTCCGCCACATCAGCTTCCTCGGTGGTATCAGGAGGATCCGATTTGCTTCAGATCCCATAACAGTCTCCCCGATATGAGGACTTTGGTCACGCTACCAGTGGATTCAATATTCTTCTAATCTAATACCATATTTGCAGAAGAGAGTATAGTCCTTTTTCCCAACCATTAGCCAAGGTTTAATGTAGTGGTAAAACAAAACACACTTTATTGAGCACACACAACACATATTTATACTCCCCAGATGTGGATTCACCCTCCAGAGAGTGATCCACACAATCCAATGTGATACAATACAATTACCTCCACAGCACCATTCAGTGTGTTAATGACATCGGGTAACATGATCAGTCCAGAGTCCAAGGGACACTATAGTCACCTGAACAACTTTGCGAGAAGAACAGAGCACAAAAGATATTTGTCATATGCCGAAGGTCCTGAGCAGGGTCGGGATGTAAAATACATAGTGATAATAGCAGATATTCTATGCTGCCATGCACTGCAGGGCTTTAATACACACTGAGGGCACAGGCTGTCATGCAGTAAAAGTACCAGCAGGGGTTAATTCCTTGCTGGAACTAACTAACCCCAGGTATCTTTTGATACCTGGGGATCCACTCTGTCAGCTGGGGCCACAGTCAGTGACCCAAGACTGACAAATGAGCCATGAGCAGTGCTCAAAATAAGCATTTCTCATTTCCCTTTAAATTCTGCGGCAGCGCAATTGCACTACCGCAATAAATGTAATAATTTAAATATTATTTTGCCTTTGCCCCCCCCCTCTCTCCCCCCCCCCCTCCCCCTAGTTCCCTCCAGTGTCAGGGAAGTCCCTATGGTCTGAAAAGGTTGATCTTGCTCAGTCGCAGTATTTCTAACACTGCCCCAACCTCCAGCATAAAAAAGGGGATCCTCATATATCATTTGATACCCGTGAGTCCTCTCTGCCCTCTGTCCATATTGGTGACAGTTAGTGGCCCCATACAGAAGAGTTATGAGCAGCGCTAAAAGTAAGCGCTGCTCATAGCCCTTTACATTAGCCCTTTGCGGTAAATGTAAACATTATTTTGTCATCTTCATCCCACCTCCGTTACCCCCCTCCCCCCAAGTCCAAGTGTCAAGGGGTTCCCAGGGTCTCCATGCTTTATCCCAGCTATAGGAACGGTATCTCTGTATGTTGCCGTTGCAGCATGAGAGTGAGCTCTACCTGCAATCACACAGAGCCCTCTGTACTGTATGAGCTAGGAAATCCTAACATCAGCAGAGGGAATTCATCAAGAGGTGGGGTTAGAGGGTGGGATTAGAGGGTGGGAATAGAGGATGGTATTCTGACTGGGATTATAGGTAGGATTATAAATAGGATTAAGGGTTTGATTAGGGTAGGATTATGGTTAATTTATTGGTATGATTAGAGATTGGATTGTGGGTTGGATTAGAAGTAGGAGAAGGTGTTAGATTATGGTTGGATTATGGGTAGGATTAATGGTTGGATTAAAGGGACACTATAGTCACCAGAACAACTACAGTTATTGAATTTGTTCTGGTGAGTAGAATCATTACCTTCAGGCTTTTTGCTGCAAACACTGTCTTTTCAGAGAAAATGCAGTGTTTACATTACAGCCTAGAGGTAACTTCACTGGCCACTCCTTAGATGGCTGTCAGAGCTTCCTGGATCATGGCTACCTAAAATGCATCCAAACATTCAGGGTCTCCTCCCTCTGCATGCAGATACTGGACTTTCTTCATAGAGATTCATTGATACAATTCATCTCTATGAGGAGATGCTGATTGGCCAGGGCTGCGTTTGAATTGTGCTGGCTCTGCCCCTGGTCTGCCTCTTTGTCAGTCTCAGCCAATCCTATGGAGAAGCATTGTGATTGGATCAGGCTACCATTTCTGCTGATGTCAGCAGGCAGTGGGCAGGTCTAAAGAAAACAGGGACAAAATATGCAGCTGCAGACTTGAATACAAGTAAGATTTTACTATTTTTCAGGAGGCATGAGGCAATCAGGGGGACTAGATGGTGGTTTTAACCCTATAGGGTCAGGAATACATGTTTGTGTTCCTGACCCTATAGTGCTTTCAGAAGTCGAGGAACAACCCCGGGTTCTGTTTGCCACATCAGAGCACCTATCACCAGAGAACATACGTGCCTGCATAGGTAATACAGTGTCGGAGAGGAAAGGCTGAACGGAGGAAAAAAGGCATAGTGACGGGATGGTGGCCTCATCTTTAGGAGAGGATCTTCAGGGAGAATGTGTAAAACCAGGTAGCTGGCAAAGTGTTCTGGAGGATCCCACTCTGCAGAACGAGGATTACAGAGGTCAAACAGGGGAAACCCTGTGGATCTCGAATACCCTCCCCCACCTGCCGACAGAATGGTAGGACCATAAGACATGGTATCAGGGGTTGAGAGGGTGGCACTTCCGAACCCACCTTCGGGTCGGAGTCTTCCTCCTCGAAGGAGGCATAATCAGGGTTGTCAGACCCAATTTCCCCACTCTGGTCGAAATCTGACCCATCAGCTCGGGCACGCGCCCGTCTCCAGTCTCTGTCCGATTTTGCTCCTTAATCCCTATGTATTTTTAAACAAATGGAGGTTTTTTAGTTACCTCCAATGACCATGAGAGGATGAGCCCACCTGCCAACGTCAAGGCAGACCCCCCTAGGTGGGTCCTAACTAACCATTCACCTTGCTTCCTTGAGCCTCTGGCAAAAATCTCTACTGAGACAGAAAGGGGTATTTTTTATATACACCCCTATATATTATTAACCCTTAATAGGGAACACATGGGATGGGCGGCTGCATTGTAACAAGGCTGAGTGATACAAAAAATGGATACAAATGCAGAAAGATAAGTCCTGCGCTCACTCCCATCACTGGGCGGCTGCAATGACTACAGTACACATCAGCCCCAATATATAGTAAAAACCAAAGAAAAACAAGTTACCTGCGCTCTCTCCTTAATCCCTTTGTATTTTTAAACAAATGGAGGTTTTTTTAGTTACCTCCAATGGCCATGAGAGGATGAGCCCACCTGCCAACATCAAGGCAGACCCCCCTAGGTGGGTCCTAACTAACCGCCCATCCCATGTGTTCCCTATTAAGGAAGGTGAATGGTTAGAGTTAGGACCCACCTAGGGGGGTCTGCCTTGAAGTTGGCAGGTGGGCTCATCCTCTCATGGCCATTGGAGGTAACTAAAAACCTCCATTTGTTTAAAAATACATAGGGATTAAGGAGAGAGCGCAGGTAACTTGTTTTTCTTTGGTTTCAGCATTAAAAGATGAAAGAGATGTGGTGTTTCTTTGTGCCTTATTTGTAAACAAATTAACTTGCACCAACATTTCTGATAGTGCATTCGATACATTATGAAGCTTTACATATCCTTGCATGTTATATAATATACAATATTATACTGCAACTTCATGGACACATCATTCATGGCATAACGGCATATTGTAATGCTACTAATATTGGATACATATGGGTTCAGACCTCCTGCATCTAAACAGGTTGAGGAATTATTAAAAATGCACTAGATGGGATATTATCATAAAAATCGTATTATACCATAAAATAAATCATAATTAAAATAATTCAAGATCAGAATAAGTGGAAAGTTCTAGATAAACATAGAAACATAGAAAGATAGAAACATAGAATGTGACGGCAGATAAGAACCATTCGGCCCATCTAGTCTGCCCAGTTTTCTAAATACTTTCATTAGTCCCTGGCCTTATCTTATAGTTAGGATAGCCTTATGCCTATCCCACGCATGCTTAAACTCCTTTACTGTGTTAACCTCTACCACTTCAGCTGGAAGGCTATTCCATGCATCCACTACCCTCTCAGTAAAGTAATACTTCCTGATATTATTTTTAAACCTTTGTCCCTCTAATTTAAGACTATGTCCTCTTGTTGTGGTAGTTTTTCTTCTTTTAAATATAGTCTCCTCCTTTACTGTGTTGATTCCCTTTATGTATTTAAATGTTTCTATCATATCCCCCCTGTCTCGTCTTTCCTCCATGCTATACATGTTAAGATCCTTTAACCTTTCCTGGTAAGTTTTATCCTGCAATCCATGAACCAGTTTAGTAGCCCTTCTTTGAACTCTCTCTAAGGTATCAATATCCTTCTGAAGATAGGGTCTCCAGTACTGTGTACAGTACTCCAAGTGAGGTCTCACCAGTGTTCTGTACAATGGCATGAGCACTTCCCTCTTTCTACTGCTAATACCTCTCCCTATACAACCAATCATTCTGCTAGCATTTCCTGCTGCTCTATTACATTGTCTGCCTACCTTTAAGTCATCAGAAATAATCACCCCTAAATCCCTTTCCTCAGATGTTGAGGTTAGGACTCTATCAAATATTCTGTACTCTGCCCTTGGGAAAGTTCTAGATAAATAAACAAATATCTTGTTAAAAACTTATTAGAATCATCTAAAATAATCAAGTAAATATAAATGTCATCCAATATTGCAGAATATTTGAAATACATCTAGAAATTATTTTTGTGCAAAACGGCAAATGTACATAAAAAGAAATATTAGAAAAAAATAATAAAAACATAAAACATTTTAAAATATTGGCTAGTTCAAACCCCGCGTTCAAACCAGAAGGAACCAAGGTTTTAGGACTATAGACCCAAAACATTTCTTGGTATCTGAGGTTTTTGGAAATATCTCCCCCTCTCCAGGGTAATGTGACCTTTTCTATACCACAGAATTTTAAAGTGCTCGGGTCTCCTATGTGATGCTCAGCAAAGTTTTTCGAAACAGCATGCTGCATAAATTTGTGTTTTCTCAGTCCCACTTTTAGCATCCTTTTTGTTTGGACTTTTACGCAAAGTCCAAACAGTTAAATTGCCAGTTAAATTGTCTTTAGGGTGTTCATCCAAACATTTTTTTATAAATCAATGGTAATGTTTATAGATCTAATTCATTATTAAGTAAATGTATTATTTATTTCTAGTGTTCAAACTAACTAAATTAGTGTTTCTATATAGACCAAGTAAAATTTTCTTCATCAGAACATATTTTAAAATGAGGCAGAAAATACCAAATTTTCTTCTAACGATAAACCGGCTTACATAAAGATAGTGATTTCATTTTTATTTATCATGCTGTTTATCTTATATCGTATAATAAGCAACCAGACTTGATGCAAAAGTGTGGGAGAATCTTTACCTTGGGCTTGGTGACAATTCTTTTCCAATTATCCCAATAATACTAATATTTATGTGTGTGGTATGCAGAGAAAGTAAGCATAAAGCATACTTACCTCTGTATCAATTCTTGGTACTGGGCCAACATCTTCCCTTGACGTCAGCTGTGTTCACTGATCCCTTCATACCATATAATGGGATATAATGGGATATAATGGGATTCGACTGACTTACATTGTGTGCCAATTTTCAAAATACAAAATGTCTGGGCCTCGTGGTTTCCTCATAAGGCAGTCTTTATTACAGGAGCACAGAAAATAGACAACGTGTCGGCACTCTTATGTAGATAAACGGCACGTAAGAGTGCCGAAACGTTTTCTGTTTTCTGTGCTCCTGTAATAAAGACTGCTTTATGAGGAAACCACAAGCAGGTCCAGACATTTTGTATTTTTAGGAATTGACTTTACTTGGGAATTGGCCTTCCCTGTTTGGAGGCACCCCAGTGGGAGTATCCCCCAACAGTGTGTGCATTACCTCTTCCTCTTTAATTACATTGTGTGCCTGTCTGTGCCTTGACATGACCTCTGTAAATAGTAATGTGTTGTTTATTCTGAGAGAAAATAAAATATTATAACATGAATAGTCAGAGGTTTGATCCCACATTTGAGTGATTATGCAAAACAAGCATGTTTATATACCGTAATACTCTGAGAATATATGAGTCCTTTAATTTAATTCCTTTGTGTCCTTTTCAGAATATTGCAAAAGAGCGTTGTCACCTCCCAAATTATACACATCAATTAAAATCTGGCTACTTTACATTTCGAAACCCTATAAACTCCTATAGCTGAATGTATATTTCGAAATTTTCTATGTCATTTTTTAAATAAAGTTTAATGATACAATTATATAGGCGTAGGTTTAAATTGACACCTTTTTTAACTATGCAGCAAAACCAGCCCAGCTGTATATCTCTTTGTCAGTCACACCCTTGGCATTCGTTCTTGAATGTGTGAACATATGCAGATATAAATTTTATCCTAGTGATGTGTCAGAACGATATGAGATTTCATTATCTGATATGCTTTTTACTTGGATGCTAATCACTCAGGACATACTTGAAAACGAGAGAAATCTCAATGTTTCTTTCCTGGTAAAATATTTTATAAATAAATAAAATAATTCTCTATGTACACAAGTATGCAAATATGTTATTCAAGTGTCTCTTTTAATGGTTCCTTTTTTATTCTGTGAATAATATTATCTATACATTGTGCTAGATCAGGGGTGCCCAAAAGGTAGATCCCCGGATGTTGTAAAACTACAACTCCATAGGTGCTTTGCATGCTTTTAGAATGCTTTATAACATTATAGTTTATAGTGTCCCTCTGTCCCGACCTCCCTTGCCCCCGCAAAGCAGTTAAAGTTTTTTTTATATATCCTTTACCTTATTCCCGCTGTGAAGTCCCTCTGGCTACAGCGCTGAGGGGCCAGGTGCACATTAGGCCCTTCTCCGTCTCTGAATTAATGCTTTCTTATTTGAAGACCCTGGACGCCCTCATGCAGAGCATGCACAGTTTCTCTAATTTACATTGCAGGGCTAAGGGGGACGGGAACACTGCACCCAGACCACTTCAATGAGATTAAGTGGTCTGGGTGTGTATAGTATCACTTTATGTATAAAATATTTACTCCACATCCAGTTTCTGTGCACAGGTTGACCATTAAACTATTTCAGTTTTTTTCCCTATACAGTGATCAACTGCTCTATTTTACCTTGCTGCCTGTTTGTTTGCTCGTTCCCACTCCACAGTTCCTTTACTATGCCCTCCAATGGTTTCCTACAGTCTACCAGTTATTTTTTTGCTCTTCTGTATCAACCACCTCCTGTATAAGGTTCTCTACTTTTATCATGTCCACCACCAAGCTTCCTTCCTATTCTATCTCATTTCCTTAATTCCTCCACAAAAAGTATATGCTTACAAAGTCATGTATATATCGTTTCAATGTATAATTTTGATTGAAAGATAAATAAATTAGATGGTTTTACAGAATGAGATTTTACCATGCAGTTAGGCTGTATTTTCTTTTAAATTAAAAGATACCTCATACACAGATTAGTTTTAAAATATTTGATCAATACATATACAAGCAATATGGTTAGCACAATCTATGGGTGAAAATAAATTGTAATGGGCAATACAATGATATATTGTTACTCTTGAAGGAAATCCGTTGACAATCAGACTCCCAGTCTGATATCATATTAAGATGACAATCACAAGTGAGTCAATATGTATGAACATTTTAAGCATTAAAATACAATATATTTTGAATATCCTTAATCTAATTTTATCTGGAATGCACACTCCACCTAGTGGACAATATAATGTCTTACACAGCAAAAGACAACACTAATTTGGTGTCTGCCTGCCATCTAGTGGATTATATCTGTCATTTGACTAATATTAAAGGACACAAACGTGTTCCTTTGCCTCGTAGCCACCTCACAGCGTTCTTAAAAACCTTTTATTCACTTACCTGATTCCAGCACCATGATTCCTGGGCACCGGGTCGCGGTCGACCTCCTTCGATTCGTGGTGAGTGTCCTCATGCAAACCATTAAAAAACGGTTTAACCCCTTAAGGTGAGTCAGAGCCTGGGACGCGCTGGCATCATAACAACTTCATTTCGATGACGTTGTTATAGTGCCTAAACTGTTCCTTTAATAGCAGTTGCAGAATCTAAAATCGCCACACAAAAGTATATATTTTATCAACAACCCAGCTATAAATGCTGGGTATTTCTAAATTTTGTGTGACTTTTCCAAACATGTCATCTTGTGGGTTAATTTCACAGACCTTGTATTTCCCACTACTGTAAAGACCCATGATTTGTATTCTGCTTTGGCTGCCGCGTATAGCAATATATATGTATGTCTTCGTTTGTTCTGGTGGCTAATAATAGGGTTGCATTAGAGACATGCCCTAAATTTGACATGCCTGCTTACTTGCTTCCTAGATACACTATTTGGTGTCACCGTGCTGACCAATGTCACATTTTGCTGCAATTTCTAACTATCTCTTAATCTTAACTCTAATTGTAACCCTAGTGCTAAATCTAACCCCAACTATAAACCTGACCCCAACACTATACATAATCATAACACTCACAATAACTTAATTGATCACCCTGGGAGCCAGTTACAGCAATAACATGACTTAACTGACAGTTAATAAAAAAATAAATTAAGGAAAATAAGCATTCCAGATGGGATTTGCAGGAAACGGATGGAGTGATAATGTTTCGACTACAAAATGTGTTTTTTTTATGAAATCTTAGATTTGACCTGTGATATCTAATTTGATAAAGATCACATTGTGTGCTTGAAACATTATCAACCTGTCTGTTTCCTATTAAAGGGACACTGTAGGCAGGGGTGTATTAGCCGCGAGGCAAACAAGGCATTTGCCTTGGGCGGCATTTTCCAGGGGGCGGCAAAAAAAAAGCCGCCCCCAAACGCCCAGGGCAAATGTCTTGTTAGCCTTGCGGCTAACAGACATGCCGGATGGGCTGGCTGTTAGGCGCGGGCGGCACTGGCGAGGGAGCACTTTCCCCTGAGCTCTCTGCTCAGCTCCCTCGGGGGCCCCCGCAGAGTGAGGCTGGGAGCCGGAATATGACGTCATATTCTGGCTCCGCCTCCCAGCCTCACTCTGCGGGCGGCGCGCGAGGGAGCTGAGCAGAGAGCTCAGGGGAAAGTGCTCCCTCGCCAGTGCCGCCGGCGCCTAACAGCCAGCCCATCCGGCATGACCGACAGCCCCAGGAAGAGGGAGAACCCCCCCCCCCCCAGCATTCCTAAAGGTAAGGAGGCTGGGGGGGTTGTTAAATAAATTAAATAAAAAAAGTGAGTGTTAATGTGAGTGAGTGTATTTGTCTGCTAATGTGTGTGTCTCTTAGTGTGTGTGTCTGTCTCTTAGTGTGTGTGTCTGTCTGTTAGTCTGTCTCTTAGTGTCTGTCTCTTAGTGTCTGTTTGTCTCTTAGTGTGTGTCTGTCTGTAAGTGTGTGTGTGTGTGTGTGTGTCTGTCTGTCAGTGTGTGCCTGTCTGTTAGTGTGTGTCTGTAAGTGAGTGTGAGTGTGTTTGCCTGTTAGTGAATGAGTGTCTGTTAGTGAGTATGTGTTTCTGTCAGTGCATGTGTGTGTGTGTGTATTTAGAATGCGTGGCAGGGTGGAAGGGTTGGGTGGGGGTGGCGCGTGGAAGGGTTGGGTGGGGATGGGGGGGGCGCCCGAGTTTTGTCCTGCCTAGGGCAGCACAAAACCAGGATACACCACTGACTGTAGGTATCCAGACCACTTCAGCCCAATGGAGTGGTCTGTGTGCCAACTCCCATCACCCTTAACCCTGCAAATGTAATTATTGCAGTTTTTTCTAGACTGCATTAATTACCTTGCAGGGTTAAGTCCTCCAGTCCTCCTCTACTGGCTGTCTACCAGACGACTTTTGGTCGTCTATGCATCTATGCATCCAGCATCGCTTTGAGCATGGGCGGAGCCTGACCCAGCGCCGAGGGACATCGGCGCTGGATTCAGGTAAGTGTCTGAAGGGGTTTTAACCCCTTCAGCAATGTGGGATGGTGGGCAGGAGGGAGGGGAGCACTGTATGATTCTACAGTGCCAGGAAAACGACTTTGTTTTCCTGGCACTAGAGAATCCCTTTTTAAGGACTGCAAATCCCATCTGGAGTGATTGGATCTTTAATTTCTTTTGGTTCAGCAAAGGATTTGGCCTTAAATTTGAATTCACTTTGAATTTCCGACAATTCTCTCTTGTGAAAATGAATTCAAATTGACTTGGAGAATTCTTCCAAATTGGCTATTATCAGCCAAATTTTCAGATTCACTTTTCATTTATTTAGAATTCCCTGCAATTTTCATTGTGGTAACATACCCTGAAGATATTTTACAAACTTTTCTTAAACCATCATTTGTAAAACGATCACTTTCCGTTTTTATCTAAGCCAATGGTGTTATTCACTGTGACTTGTTGGAAATTCAAAGGACAGTTTCAATCTTAGACTAAAATACTCACTCATCATGAGCCGCAAAACAAAACAAAAAAAAACGAGGCCCAACATGAATATCAGAGATCTCCTCCGCACGGCGCGTTTGGGCCTAAAATGGCCGACAAACTCAAGGATTTCACTGACTCCACTGAGGACCTGGACCTAAACGGAGATACGTGTGGGATGCTGCCTCCACAAATGCCGTGGCCAATCCCAAACACCAGGTGAGAATGAGGCAGTGACAGCAGCGATGCTAAGGGAGATGCTTGGCAGCCTGCAGCAAACCTTGCAGGCAGACACAGCCTTGCTGCGCAGGGACCTCTCGGGCCTAGTGGGCCACCGGGGGGAAGTGGAGAACCCCGTGACACACCACACGCTATCCATTGCAGATCTCCAGAGAGAAATACAAACCTTGAAGAAACAACAAGCATTATCGAGCCAGCGGTTTGCCACGCTTGAAGACTCGAGGCGCCACAATAACCTCAAGGTCAGAGGGGTGCCAGAAGAGGTTCCGGTGGCGGAGCTCCAGCATTTCATCAGGCGACTACTGGGAGTCCTCCTGGCACCAAGATGAGCCAAAGGTGTAACCCTCGATGGGATATTCAGAGTCCTGAAACCCCTAAGAGCACCTGACTTGGCCCGCGAGATATTGTGGTAAAATTCCTAAACAGCACAGACAAACAAGCAGTGCTCACAGCCCTCAAGGGTGCCCTAAACCTTTGAGAATGTGTCCCTCTCATTCTATGCTGACCTGTCGGGGGATACCCTACAGTGGAGGAGGCACATGCAGCCCGTAACTGCACTTCTCAGAAGCCACAACTTGCTGTACAGGTAAAGGTCCCCAAGAACGTTGCAAGTCATCCAAGGAGATGTGACCCACTCAGTGACCGATCTTCAGGGAGCGAACGCCCTGCTGAGCAAGCTGGGAATACCAGAGAACCCTCTGCCCATGGGCGTAGGAACCCAAAAAAATCTGTGGGGGATAGCATTTTTACTCGCCGGGTATATTCTTATTCCGTAAACTAGGAGTTGTTTATCCCATTGTACAGCGCTACGGAATTTGCAGTCGCTATATAAATGATTAAATAATAACATTAAAGGGTCACTACAAGGAAGGGGTTTTACTTACCCAGATATAGCGCCGGGATCCTCCTGATTAGAACCACCCCTACCCTTCCCATAAATATTAGAACCACCCCTACCCCTTCCATGCACAAAAGAACCCCATCTACCCCTTCCACGCATATTAACCCCCTACCCCTTCCATGCATATTAGTACCCCCCTAACCACTTCCATGCATATTAGTACCCCCTAACCCCTTCCATGCATATTAGAACCCACCCTACCTCTTCCTTTCATATTAGTACTCCCCTAACCCCTTCCAATAATTTTTCTACCTCCCCCTCCTCCCATCCATATTAGTAGCCCCCCTAAACCCTTCCAATTATTTTTCTACCTACCCCTCTCCCCCTATCCTTATTAGTAGCCCCCCTAACCCTTTCCAATTATTTTTCTGCCATGTTAACTAACGCCAGTGCTGGAGTGCCGCCGTGTTTACATTAAAAGGCCTGCAGGGACAGGCTAAAGACACCAGAACCACTACATTAAGCTGCAGTGCTTCTGGGGACTATAGTGTTTCTTTAATGTGAGGTAAATTAGAGATTAGTGCCACGAATAATATGCTAGATTGCCTACTTACAACCAGATGAGGATGATGATGGGCTCTAGCTGCAGTCTGGCTCCACTGGTCTGGTGTAGAACAGGCTCTCTGGAGGCTGTTTGTAACTGGTCCCAAAAATCAATGTTCTGTGAGAACGGGAAGCAGCCCCATTTTTGGGAGGCCCTTTACACAGCTCAAGGTCTGGGTCCCAGGGTCCACCTTCACGTTCCACCAATGAGTTTGTTCACCGGGGGTGGAGTGTGTAGGGGATGTCCTGATATGTGTGTAAGGAATGCATTGTGTGAATCTGTGTTTGTATGTGTAAGGGCTGCAAGGTGTGATTCTGTGTATGTACGGGATGCAGTGTGTGCGTCTGTACGGGGTGCATTGAGTGTGTGTAAGGAATGCATTGTGTGTTTCTGTGTGTGTAAGGATTGCATGATTGTGTGATTGTGTGTGTGTGTGCACGGGGTGCATTGAGTGTGTGTAAGGATGAATTGTGTGTTTCTGTGTGTGTAAGGGTGGCATGATTGTGTGAGTGTGTGATGGATGTCAATCTCTCTCCCTCGTCACTCTCTTTCTCCCCCTCCCTCCCTCCCTCCCTTGTCACTCTCTCTCCACCTCCCTTGTCACTCTTTCTCCCCCTCTCTCCCCCCCTCCCTGTTTCTTTCCCCCTCCCTATTTCTTCCCCCCCTCCCTGTTTCTTCCCCCCCTCCCTCCCTGTTTCTTTATCCCCCCTCCCTCCCTGTTTCTTTATCCCCCCTCCCTCCCTGTTTCCTTACCCCCTCCTCCCTCCCTGTTTCTTTACCCCCTCCTCCCTGTTTCTTTATCCCCCCTCCTCCCTGTTTCTTTCTTCCCCCCCTCCCTCCCTGTTTCTTTATCCCCCCTCCCTGTTTCTTTATCCCCCCTCCCTGTTTCTTTATCCCCCCTCCCTGTTTCTTTATCACCCCCCCTCCCTGTTTCTTTATCCCCCACCTCCCTGTTTCTTTATCACCCCCCCTCCCTCCCTGTTTCTTTATCACCCCCCCTCCCTGTTTCTTTTTTCCCCCTCTCCCTGTTTCTTTCTTCCCCCCCTCCCTCCCTGTTTCTTTATCCCCCCCCTCCCTCCCTGTTTCTTTATCCCCCCCCTCCCTCCCTGTTTCTTTATCCCTCCCTGTTTCTTTATCCCCCCTCTCTCCCTGTTTCTTTACCCCCTCCTCCCTGTTTCTTTATCCCCCCTCCCTGTTTCTTTATCCCCCCCTCCCTCCCTGTTTCTTTATCCCCCCCTCCCTGTTTCTTTCTTCCCCCCCTCCCTCCCTGTTTCTTTATCCCCCCTCTCTCCCTGTTTCTTTACCCCCTCCTCCCTGTTTCTTTATCCCCCCTCCCTGTTTCTTTATCCCCCTCCCTCCCTGTTTCTTTATCCCCCCTCCCTCCCTCCCTGTTTCTTTATCACCCCCCCTGTTTCTTTTTCCCCCCTCTCCCTGTTTCTTTCTTCCCCCCCTCCCTCCCTGTTTCTTTATCTCCCCTCCCTCCCTGTTTCTTTATCCCCCCCTCCATCCCTGTTTCTTTATCCCCCCCCTGTTTCTTTCTTCCCCCCCTCCCTCCCTGTTTCTTTATCCCTCCCTGTTTCTTTATCCCCCCTCTCTCCCTGTTTCTTTACCCCCTCCTCCCTGTTTCTTTATCCCCCCCTCCCTCCCTGTTTCTTTATCCCCCCCTCCCTCCCTGTTTCTTTATCCTCTCCCCTCCCTCCCTGTTTCTTTATCGCCCCCTCCCTCCCTGTTTCTTTATCCCCCCCCTCCCTGTTTCTTTCTTCCCCCCTCCCCTACCTGTGTTGTAGCGTGGCCGAGCTCTGTACTGTCCGCGGGTACAGGGAGCTTTTGTTTCCTGTATCCGGCGGACTAACAGGAAGTGCACACTCAGTGTTCACTTCCTTTTAGTCTGGCCGGGTACAGGAGACAGATGCTCCCTGTACCGGCGGACTATATCGCGCTCGGCCACGCTACATTGAGGGAGTGACAGGAGGGAGCGCTGAGCGCTTCCCTCCTGTCAGCCCCTCTCCTCTGGCTGCGCCCGGGCGGTGCGCCCTCATGGACGCAACAGCCCGGGCAGAGCTGCAGCCGCCTGAGGCTCTCTACAGAGCGCTCGGGCGGCTGCAGCAAAAGGGGGGCCGGCAGAGCTGGGGGGGATTTCCCCATTACCTGTCCCCCCCGCATGATTTGCTGGGGGGGATGCGTCCCCCCATCCCCCCCGGTTCCTACGCCCATGAATGCTCCCAATCCCCCACACCCCCACCATCACACAAGCAACCTTAACTTAGCCAAGCGATACCCGGGGATGTCACAAGGCTCACCACCAGGGCCGGTTGCCACCAGCCTCCCCTCTCACTCGCGCTGTATCTCAGCCAAACAACCGGCGCTATTGAATAGTGACACCAACCAGGTATACCACTAGACCCAAGCGGTAGCTCACCCTATGACCCATCATATATTTCCACAGCAATAACTAACCCTACTCTGTAGTATTGTTCAGTCTCACAATGTCAATCAAAAGCATAGCATCATAAACTTCAAAGCTACTACAAGGAACACTATAGGGTCAGAAATCCAAATGTGTACTACTATAATCTGTTTCTATTGACTTTTTCAAGTGGCTTCAAATTCACAAAGCCAGGTATAGAGTAATATACCATATTAAGATGCAGAATATTCTCTGGGTCAACGAGTGGTTCCCCTTTTCCCACATCCTGAGGTTTTGAGGCAGTTGTCATTATCAGCCAGTTTAAATTGGACCTAGGCCGGTAGGTTCAGGATCTTCAGAGCCTGCATTACTCTGATAATCTGAGCAGGATCCATGAGATGCTGTTATGTTTGAAATTGACAATCTTGGTAGGCCATTTGAGTATGGATTCTAGTTTTATTGAATCCATAGCAACACCTTTTCCTGATATAATGTTTCCTAGGAAGCCGATTTGTGATTGGTTAAAATAAATTTTCCAGTTTACATTTTAATCCATTTTGAAACAATTTAGTCAGTGCCTTTTTTACGTGTTTATGATGTGTCTCTCTGTCTTTGGAATGTACTTAGATATTGTTAAGATATATTATAGCACACTCCTGTTGAAAGTCCCTTAACACATGACTTATTAGATCTTGGAAGACAGAGGGAGCATTACATATCCCAAAATGCATCACTGTATTCTCGTAATGCCCATATCTGGTGTTAAAGTGTCATGACAGTCACCGTGACATCCAGACCGCCAGACGAGGTCGCCCCAGAAATACCCAATGAGGGATTTGAACCCAGGTACCTTGCTATCCTGAACCTGCTATTTTGCCTCTGAGCCACCATATCAGCTCTAGAGATAGCCAGAAGTACATCTTGCCTTGTATCCAGCACTGGGGGCTGGCCAGGGCCGTCTTTAGCGCGGGGCAAACGGGGCAGCTGCCCCGGGCCCAGTTGCTCCTGGGGGGCCCCAGAGCAGCTGCCCCGTGGGCCCCGCGATTTGAGCAGCCCCCATGTACCCTGCGGTGCGGCTGCACAGAGCCGCACCAGCCCGCCAACTAAGGAGGCCCCCCGGGTGGCCCATGCACTAAGGGCCACCCGGTAAGCATGTGTGAGCAGGGGCCGGTCGGGCGCTGTGACGCTTAAACAGCG
Organism: Pelobates fuscus; assembly: GCF_036172605.1. Taxonomy (NCBI): domain Eukaryota; kingdom Metazoa; phylum Chordata; class Amphibia; order Anura; family Pelobatidae; genus Pelobates; species Pelobates fuscus. The sequence goes on along the minus strand of NC_086319.1, from coordinate 316,417,456 downwards.
CGACCGGGCCCCTTCCTGTGCCGGCTGGGAGGAAGTGAGTGCCGAGCGTCACTTCCTCCCACCGGAGATAATAGCCGCGCGGGAGGAGAAAGGCAGGAGGAGGGGAGTTCTAGAGGAGAACTCCCATCTGCCTCAGCCTGCCACTGGACCCCAGGGAAACCACCCTCCAGGAAAAGGTAAGAACCTGGAGGGTGGCTAAATGTGTGTGTGTGTCGGTAGTATGTCTCTGTGTGTGTGTGTCAGTATGTCTGTGTGTGTGTGTCAGTGTCTGTGTGTCAGTATGTCTGTGTGTGTGTGTCAGTATGTCTGTGTGTGTGTGTCAGTATGTCTGTGGGTGTGTGTCAGTGTGTGTGTCAGTATGTCTATGTGTGTGTGTGTCAGTGTGTGTGTGTGTGTGTGTGTGTGTATGTCAGTATGTCTGTGTGTGTGTGTCAGTGTGTGTGTGTGTATGTCCGTGTGTGTGTATGTCAGTATGTTTGTGTGTGTGTATGTCAGTATGTCCGTGTGTGTATGTCAGTATGTCTGTGTGTGTGTATGTCAGTATGTCTGTGTGCGTGTGTGTGTGTGTTTGTGTCAGTATGTCTGTGTGCGTGTGCGTGTGTGTGTGTGTGTTTCAGCATGTCTGTCGGTGTGTATGTTAGTATGCCTGTGTGTGTCAGTATGTCTGTGTGTGTGTCAGAATGTCTGTGTATGTCAATACATCTGTCAGTGAAGGTGTCTGTGTGTGTTTCAGTATATCTGTCAGTGTGTGTCAGTATGTCTGAATGTATATAAGTATATATTTGTGTCAGTGTATGTGTGTCAGTATGTATCTGTGTGTGTGTGTATGTGTCAGAAGGTCTGTCAGTGTGATTGGGGTTTGGGCGTAATTGGGGGGGGGGGAGGGGCAGGGCCTAGGGGGCCCAAGAAAATACTTTGCCCAGGGTCCTATTCATATTATAGACGGCCCTGGGGCTGGCCGTTATCTGTGGCTGCTCCAATACTCTTGCACACCTGAAGCTGATGGCCGTTAGCCAGGTATTTAACCCTGCCTCTCCCAGAAGGCAGGGTCAGTTCATTGACTCTGGTTCCTGCTATTTCGAGTTCCTGTTGTCTTGTTGGTTTTCGGCTTCTGACCTTGGCTTTGTTCCTGTTTATCCTGTATTCTGGCATCCCCTGACCTCCGGCTTACCCACGACGATTCTCCTGCTCTTGTCCTTGTCTGTACTTCGACCTGGTTATCCTGAAATCAGCCCCCGTGCACAGACTCACAGGCCAGGTGAGTTCTTCCCTGACCACCTCGGCCTGTGTTTAATTGCAAGGGTAAGCACATCTCTGCAAACTGGACTCCCACCAAGGTAAGCCGTGACAGAATGAACTGACCACAATGGAGTCTGCAGAGATGTCTCAATTGCTTACCCAGCAAGTATCCAGTCTGGCCCAGACTGTCTTGGAGCTGCAGCGAGAAGTCAGTTTTCTTAAAGGCACGGTACGCCCAGCCCTGGAACCTGGTTATCCTGAACCATTTACCGTTATGCCGGAGAAATTTGATGGTAACCGTGCTTCCTTCCTGTGCTTTAAAACAGATTGTGAATTGGTGTTTTCCCTGAAGTCTCGGACTTATGCTAATGACTTCATAAAGGTCCGAGCAGCTATTAACCTGCTGTCGGGAGAAATCAAACAATGGGCACATGAAAGGTTGCAGTCTCAGAGTCCTGTCCTTGCTGGATGGGATGCTTTCATGACTGCCATGGAGGCACAGTGCAAGATTTCTAGCAAGACCGCTGTACCTAAACCAGCACCACGTCCCAGAGGATCCCAGATTCCAAGAAACAAAGGGAACCTAGACCATTACCACAATCCCGTGCTGCCTCATTATGCTCCTGTTCCTAGGGAGGCCCCAGAACAATCCTACCTTCCTCTTGATTCTGATGAACCTATGGAAATAGGATTGGTCCAGCGCAAGGTGACTACTGAAGAAAAAGACCGGCGGAGAAATCATGGCCTTTGTTTTTATTGTGGTGAAAGAGGGCACCTTATCTCACACTGCCCAATTCGCCCACATCGGCCAGAAACCGTTCAAGTTGGGGTTGTGCATACCCATCCGGCCAAGTCTGCACCTCTGCCTGAGACACGCCAAAGTCACTGTCAGTCTGGTCCACGCTCCGTGACACATATGAGTACTCAGACCACGGTAGTTAATACTACCTGTGTTTCACTAAAATCGGCTACCAGTGCCTCTGAAGTATCTCTGCCTCCAGTCCCGGAGACTTCTGTACCTCTTCTTGAAGAAACTGCTGTTCAAGCAAGCACCACTTCCTACCTGCCCAGAGGAGAATTACCTACCAATGCACATAAGGAAAAAGGTACAGAGAGACTGACTCCTGGGATCAAGGTACTTACAGCATCCTCCAAGTCTGGTACCATAAAATCCCAGGATGTAAAAGGACTCTGCTCTGGATACCTGAATGATAAAGACTACCTGAGTGACATTGAGACCAATGATGAATACGATTTCCAAGAAGAGCCTGTTCACGCCCGGAGGGCGTTCTTGAGGGGAGGGTACTGTCATGACAGTCACCGTGACATCCAGACCGCCAGACGAGGTCGCCCCAGAAATACCCAATGAGGGATTTGAACCCAGGTACCTTGCTATCCTGAACCTGCTATTTTGCCTCTGAGCCACCATATCAGCTCTAGAGATAGCCAGAAGTACATCTTGCCTTGTATCCAGCACTGGGGGCTGGCCGTTATCTGTGGCTGCTCCAATACTCTTGCACACCTGAAGCTGATGGCCGTTAGCCAGGTATTTAACCCTGCCTCTCCCAGAAGGCAGGGTCAGTTCATTGACTCTGGTTCCTGCTATTTCGAGTTCCTGTTGTCTTGTTGGTTTTCGGCTTCTGACCTTGGCTTTGTTCCTGTTTATCCTGTATTCTGGCATCCCCTGACCTCCGGCTTACCCACGACGATTCTCCTGCTCTTGTCCTTGTCTGTACTTCGACCTGGTTATCCTGAAATCAGCCCCCGTGCACAGACTCACAGGCCAGGTGAGTTCTTCCCTGACCACCTCGGCCTGTGTTTAATTGCAAGGGTAAGCACATCTCTGCAAACTGGACTCCCACCAAGGTAAGCCGTGACATAAAGGCTGTCTTCCATTCATCTCCATTACGAATTCTGACCAGATTGTATGCCCCTCTTAGATCTAATTTAGTGAACGCTGTGGAACTTTTTAACCTATTAAATAACATTGTTATCAATGGAACAGGATAAGCGTTCCTGACAGTAATTCTATTCAATCTTCGATAAACTACACAAGGTCTGAGGTCACCTTCTTTTTTGGACACAAATAAGAATCCTACCACAACATTTTCAGCTTCCTCTGAATCTATCAAAGCTATAGTATGTAATTCATTCTTCTCGCAGATGAAGGTGATGGGAATAAGAAGCATGTGATCTTTATTTTTAGTCATGGAGGACATAGTAGAAACACTCAAGGCCTGTCCACCAGAGGAACTTAGTTCCGGCAAGAGTTTTCCGGCCTACTAGGATCAGTTTAGCACCAGGTTTCCCTCTTTTTCCACAATAAATACAGTTATGGGAAAAATAAAGTACACCCTCTTTGAATCCTTAGTAGGTCATGTGCCATGATTTATTTAACAAAAATAAAGCCAAAATGGAGAAGCCATATGTAAAAAACTAAGTGCACCCTTATTGCTTCCATAGAAATTAAGCGTCTAAGTAGCATGCAGGTGCTGCTAATCAAATCTCATTATTTAATTAATCAGACTCTACAGGCCTCAGTTAGTATGTTAAATGTTAAAGTTCAAGACAGTACTATTAGAAAAAGACGGAACAAGTATGGTTTGTTTGGAAGTGTTGCCAGGAAAAAAAGCCTCTCCTCTCTAAAAATAACATGGCAACACAGATTAGGTTTGCAAAGTTGCATCCGAACAAACCACAAGACTTCTGGAACAATGTCCTTTGGACTGAGGAGACCAAAGTGGAGATGTTTGGCCACAATACACTGCGTCATGTTTGGTGAAACACAAACAAAGCATATCAGCACAAACCCCTTTCAACTGTCAAGCACGGTTTTGCAGGGGTGATAATTTGGGCTTGTTTTGAAGCTACAGGACCTGGGAACTTGTAGTCATTAAGTCGACCATGAACACCTATATATACCAAAGTAATTTAGGGTCAAATGTGAGGCCATCTGTTTGACAGCTCAAGCTTGTCTGAAATTGGGTCGTGCAACAAGAAATGATCACAAGCACACCAGCAAATCTACAACAGAATTGCTGAAAAAGAAACAAATCAAGGTGTTGCTCTGTCCTAGACAAAGTCCAGACGTCAACCCAATTGAAATGCTGTAGCCGAACTTTAAGAGAACTGTGCATAAACAAATGCCAGCAAACCTCAATGAACTGAAGCAAAATTGGTAAGAAGAGTGGGAAAAAATTCCTACACAATAATGCGAGAGACTGAAAAAGTCATACAGGAAACAATCAATGAACAATGACTTTGAGCTATTGCTGCTAAAGATGTAGTTATAAGGTGTACTTAGTTTTTCACACATGGCGTCTCCATTTAGGCTTTATTTTTGTTATATAAATCATGACGCGGTATAGTATGTCATGTGTTCATCTGAGGTTATATTAACCTAATTTTAAGACCTGCTAAGGAACAGATGATTGTTATAATGCCCTGATATGTACAACCATAAAATTCAAAGGGGGTGTTCTTTCTTTTTCAATGACTGTACATAACCCTTCTCAACTCCTGTATAGCCTTTCTGCTTCAGTCAAGCTTGTTACCCCCAACTGCATTGGTTCAGGAAGTGCCAAGGCCATAGGGTCAGCAGGGTTGAATGATGAAGCCAATCTAATGGAAGACATTCTTGGTCTGTCTCTGGTATCCTGTCTATGCCTAAGATGTTTGTCTATATGGGATAGGTAAGAAATCAGATCTTTCATTTTTTTTTTTAGAAGGTCTCTGGAGGCTACCTCATCCAAAATACCATCTAAAAGACCATTAAGGAAAACATCCACAAACGCCCGATTGTTCCATCGCACCTCTGCTGCTAAAGACCTGAATTCCAAGGCATAATGTACAAGGGATTTATTACCTTGTTTAAGGTGAAGGGGAGATCTGGATGTTTTAGCTTTTTAACCAGGAGGATCAAATTTCCTCCTAAAGGCGTCAAGGAAAGCAGCGTAATTACAAACCCAAACCAATTAGCCCAAATCAATGCTTTGTCTATCAGTAAGGTTATAATAAATCCTATATTGGCTCTATCTGTAACAAGTATCACTGTGCTCCACCGTAGTGTAAAGGTGAAGTCACATGTAAGGAAGTACCAGAGGAGGACAATTCTAACCCAACCAACATAGGAATGGCAAGAGATGTTTGTCCCTCAGATTGCAGAGTTGCTAAGTGTGTCAGCAAAGTCTGCAAGGCATGAAGAAACTGGTCCACACGGTGGTCCATATCCTCAAACCTGGTATCATATGATGCCCCCCTGGGGGTTTACACCTGCAGGGTTTATAAGGCCCTGTTGTAATGTCAGCAATACTGAGAGACCCAACACGCAGTGTGATGAATAATTAAGAATAAAAAATATACCGGACCTTGGTGTGGCAAACCTAGCCACTTCTGGAACACTAGACTTTAATTGCCATAAAGGTTGTCTGTATTGTATGCTGTGTAAATATATGTCTTCTGCCGTGTATTATGTGTCCCTTGTGTCAGGGTACCTGTGGTCTCTACCTCCGAAAGAGGTAGAGACTTAGCTGTTCCTCCATCCAGACGGTCTGATGGCTCCCTTCCCCGCGGTCTATCCGGTCATGCTAGGCCGGCCGCGAGGGAGTGACTGCCTTTTACAGCATCTAGGCAGGAAGTAGTCATCAGGACACTCCCCCGGAACAACCTGTCAGTCAATGGCTGCAGGACCAATCAGGACGCCTTGGAGGCGTGGTTACTGCTCTGAACAGGGTATTTAACAGAGCTTCTTTCATTAGCTCATTGCCCTGTCGTGGTTCTAGCTTGTTCTAGTCACTCAGTGCTTGTGTATTCTATTATCCCTTTTGGTTTTGACCCGGCTTGTTTACCTTACTCTGCTTACCTCTGTTACCCTTGATTCGGCTTGTCTCTCGCTTACCTGTCTTCTGTTACCCTCGACCTCGGCTTGTCTTTGACCATTCTATACTGTACTACTTACGTTAGTCCGGCCATTCTAAGGTCCGGTATACGTATCTGGCTACTGTTTGTGCTCTGCGTGTTGGATCCCTGTCCCGATCCTGACATTACGACAGGGCCAATGGATCCTGCAAGTACAAACAGTCAGCTGGCTGCTCCTGATCCTAGGTTTGAAGCCATGGATCACAGAATGGATCAGATGGCGCTTGCGCTACAGGCTCTATTAGCTTGTGCCAATCACCCACCAGAGGAGATACGTAATACCCCTGTTTCTCCTGTCTGTTCAGGTCTAGAGGTAGCCACAGTGGGTGCTTCTTCTCGCATTACCCCCCCAGTACGCTATGGTGGGGCTCCTGAGAAGTGTCGTGGTTTTTTAAACCAAATTAGTATCCACTTTGAATTGCAACCTCGCTCTTATCCTACAGATAGTTCAAAAGTAGGATTTATTATCACCCTACTCATTGAGAAAGCTCTGAGATGGGCCAACCCACTATGGGAGAACGATAACCCATTAGTTTATAACTATAACGCATTTGTAGCTGCTTTTAGAAGAACATTTGACCCTCCAGGTAGAAAGGTTAATGCAGCCAGATTACTGTTGCGCCTGAGACAGGAGAACCGAACACTGGTGGATTATGCACTAGAGTTCAGGTCTCTGGCGGCAGAAATCAAGTGGAATGAGCAGGCGTATATGGATGTATTTTTGAATGGCCTATCTGATGTAATCCTTGATGAGGTTGCTACCAGAGAACTCCCTGAGAATTTAGAGGATTTAATTTCGTTCATCTCTCGTATAGATGAACGTCTAAGAGAGAGACAGAACACTCGAGAGAGGAACCAGAGACCTTCTTTTAGGTTAGCTCCTGCTTTTCCAAGTCCTGACTCCACGATATCTTTGCTTACTGAACCTAGGCAGATAGGGTATACCCGCCTCTCTGAGGAGGAAAGACAGCACAGGAGAAGAGAGGGTTTGTGTATGTATTGTGGAGCCAAGGGTCATTTACTCTCGAACTGTTCTAACCGCCCGGGAAACGCTCGCACCTAAGTCCCTCTAGAGGACAGGCCTTGGGTGTTTCTATTTTGTCCTCTACTCCTAATTATAAGGATCACAGGCTTCTGCTACCAGTTTCCTTAACTTGGGGGAAGGAAGTAGTAAGGGCTATGGCATTGATAGATTCCGGTGCTGCTGAGAATTTTATCGACCAAGCCTTTGCTAGTAAGAACAATTTTCCATCCCAGCTAAGGGAGACACCTTTGGCCGTTGAGGCCATAGATGGTAGACCACTACTAGACCCTGTTATCTTTCGTGAGACCGTACCCATTGATTTAAATGTTGGTATCCTACACGTGGAGAATTTATCTCTTCTGCTCATTTCGTCTCCTTCCGTTCCCATAGTTCTGGGGTACCCATGGTTGAAAAAACATAACCCTATTATCGATTGGGAGTTAGGAGAGATACTCTCGTGGGGCCAGGGCTGCCAGGATCGGTGTTTGTGCAAGGTTTCTCCATTAGCTAATATTAACATACCGGAGAATCCTACTCAGTCCACAGAAAGACAAATACCAGACCTTTACCTAGACTTAAGGGCAGTGTTTGACAAGAAGAATGCCGATTCTTTGCCTCCACACAGGTCATTTGACTGTAAGATTAAGCTGCTACCCGGCACTATGCCTCCGAGGGGCCATGTATATCCTTTGTCTGTTCAGGAAAACTCGGTTCTAGAGGAGTATATTCGGGAGAATTTAGAAAAGGGATTCATCAGGAGGTCTTCTTCTCCGGCCGGGGCTGGGTTCTTTTTCATTAAGAAGAAGGATGGCACGCTGAGACCTTGTATCGATTACCGAGGCTTGAATAAAATAACTGTCAGAAATGCCTATCCTATCCCACTGATTACCGAGTTATTTGATCGTCTTAAGGGCTCCAAAATCTTCACCAAGTTAGATCTCAGAGGGGCTTACAATTTGGTGAGAATCCAGCAAGGTCACGAGTGGATGACGGCATTCAATACCCGGTATGGCCATTATGAATACACTGTTATGCCATTTGGACTATGCAATGCTCCTGCAGTATTTCAAGATTTGATTAATGAGGTACTTAGGGAGTTTCAGCATGATTGTGTTATTGTTTACCTGGACGACATACTAATACACTCTAAGGAGATTGAGACTCACCATAGACAGGTCAGAAAGGTATTACACAAGCTGCTGCAACATGGTCTATATTGCAAATTGGAAAAGTGCAGTTTTGATCAGTCTCAGGTAGACTTTCTTGGATACGTGATTTCTGGGGAGGGTTTTAAAATGGATCCTGTAAAACTCCAATCTATTTTAGACTGGCCCTTGCCCAAAGGACTCAAGGCTATCCAAAGGTTTATTGGTTTTTCCAACTACTATAGGCGCTTCATTAAAGGATACTCCTCTATCATTGCGCCTATTACCAATATGACCAAACAAGGGGCTGATACTAAGTTCTGGTCTAAGGAAGCTCTTGGTGCTTTCAAGACTCTCAAGGAACTTTTTGCCTCGGCTCCCATTCTAGTCCATCCTGATACGACTCTGCCTTTCTTGCTCGAGGTCGATGCCTCTGAGACAGCAGTTGGGGCTGTTCTGTCTCAAAGGTTAGGGGTGGATAAACCGTTACACCCTTGTGGTTTTTTCTCTAAGAAATTTTCTGGGCCTGAGAGCAGATATGACATTGGGGAAAGGGAACTGTTAGCAGTCATTAAAGCCTTAAAGGAGTGGAGACATTTGTTGGAGGGGACCCTACACCCTATTACGATTTTGACGGACCACAAAAACTTGTCCTATATTGGGGAGGCTAAGCGCTTATCCTCTAGACAAGCTCGTTGGTCCTTATTCCTGACTCACTTCAATTATGTACTGACTTACAGACCTGGTTCTAAAAACTCTAAAGCCGATGCATTATCTCGCCAATATGAACCTTCTACTGTACCTGAACCAGTTCTTTCTTCTATAGTTCCGAAATGCAATATCATTGCTAATACGAATCTCAGGATTCATTCTCCATTACTGGCCGAGATCATTAAGTTGCAACATCTAGCACCTAAACAGACTCCTGCGGGCCGTCATTTCGTTCCTCCTGCTCTTCAACTGGAACTTTTACAGTGTTTACATAATAGCAAGATGGCGGGACATCCTGGTATTCGCAAAACTTACGCGTTGATCTCTAAGGACTTCTGGTGGCCTGCTTTACGGAGGGATATTGAGGAGTTCATCGCTGCATGTGAAGTTTGTACTAAAACCAAACAACCCCATACGCTTCCATGTGGATTCCTGCACCCCTTGGAGGTTCCAGAAAAACCATGCTCCTGTTTGGCCATGGACTTTATTGTCGATCTACCTATCTCTAAAAGACAGACTGTTATCCTCACCGTGGTTGACAGGTTTACTAAGATGGCACACTTCATTCCCCTGCCTAAACTCCCGTCTTCTCCCGAATTGGCAGAGATATTCGCTAAGGAGATTTTTCGCCTACATGGGATACCCTCTCAAATTGTATCGGACAGAGGCTCCCAATTTGTTTCCCGCTTTTGGAGGTCCTTCTGCTCTCAACTTGGTATTAAATTAAACTTTTCTTCTGCCTATCATCCTCAGTCTAACGGAGCTGCTGAACGTACCAACCAGAAAATCGAACAATATTTACGATGCTTTGTTTCTGAACACCAGGATGATTGGGTCGGTTTGATTCCTTGGGCGGAGTTTGCACACAACAATCTCGTTTGCGATTCTACTCATTCAAGCCCCTTCTTCATGAATTATGGTTTTCATCCGTCTATTCTTCCTTCGGATTCCCCTTCCCAGGGGGTGCCGTCGGTTGATGTTCATGTTGCCAATTTGAGGAAGTTGTGGGATCAAACTCGACAAATCCTTGTGCACAACTCTATGTTGGTCAAGAAACACGCTGATAAACGTAGAAGGGCGGCTCCGGTCTTTGTTCCAGGTGATAGGGTATGGCTGAGCACGAGGAACATCCGTTTAAAAGTGCCCTCCATGAAGTTCGCTCCTCGTTATATTGGACCCTACAGGGTGCTGACCCGTATCAATCCAGTTGCGTATCGTTTAGCTCTTCCTAATACCTTACGCATCCCAAACTCGTTTCACGTTTCATTGCTGAAACCACTCATATGTAACAGATTTTCCTCCACAATAGCCCCTCCTCGCCCCGTTCAGGTGGAGGGTCAGGAGGAGTATGAGGTTAACTCTATTATTGATTCTCGAATCTCCCGGGGGAGAGTACAATATCTGGTTGATTGGAAGGGATATGGTCCTGAGGAGAGGAGTTGGGTACCTCAGGAGGATGTTCATGCTCCCCGTCTCCGCAGGGCGTATCACTCTCGCTTCCCATCTCGTCCCGGTTCATTCCGCCCGGTGGGCGTATCTGAGAGGGGGGGTACTGTCAGGGTACCTGTGGTCTCTACCTCCGAAAGAGGTAGAGACTTAGCTGTTCCTCCATCCAGACGGTCTGATGGCTCCCTTCCCCGCGGTCTATCCGGTCATGCTAGGCCGGCCGCGAGGGAGTGACTGCCTTTTACAGCATCTAGGCAGGAAGTAGTCATAAGGACACTCCCCCGGAACAACCTGTCAGTCAATGGCTGCAGGACCAATCAGGACGCCTTGGAGGCGTGGTTACTGCTCTGAACAGGGTATTTAACAGAGCTTCTTTCATTAGCTCATTGCCCTGTCGTGGTTCTAGCTTGTTCTAGTCACTCAGTGCTTGTGTATTCTATTATCCCTTTTGGTTTTGACCCGGCTTGTTTACCTTACTCTGCTTACCTCTGTTACCCTTGATTCGGCTTGTCTCTCGCTTACCTGTCTTCTGTTACCCTCGACCTCGGCTTGTCTTTGACCATTCTATACTGTACTACTTACGTTAGTCCGGCCATTCTAAGGTCCGGTATACGTATCTGGCTACTGTTTGTGCTCTGCGTGTTGGATCCCTGTCCCGATCCTGACATTACGACAGGGCCAATGGATCCTGCAAGTACAAACAGTCAGCTGGCTGCTCCTGATCCTAGGTTTGAAGCCATGGATCACAGAATGGATCAGATGGCGCTTGCGCTACAGGCTCTATTAGCTTGTGCCAATCACCCACCAGAGGAGATACGTAATACCCCTGTTTCTCCTGTCTGTTCAGGTCTAGAGGTAGCCACAGTGGGTGCTTCTTCTCGCATTACCCCCCCAGTACGCTATGGTGGGGCTCCTGAGAAGTGTCGTGGTTTTTTAAACCAAATTAGTATCCACTTTGAATTGCAACCTCGCTCTTATCCTACAGATAGTTCAAAAGTAGGATTTATTATCACCCTACTCATTGAGAAAGCTCTGAGATGGGCCAACCCACTATGGGAGAACGATAACCCATTAGTTTATAACTATAACGCATTTGTAGCTGCTTTTAGAAGAACATTTGACCCTCCAGGTAGAAAGGTTAATGCAGCCAGATTACTGTTGCGCCTGAGACAGGAGAACCGAACACTGGTGGATTATGCACTAGAGTTCAGGTCTCTGGCGGCAGAAATCAAGTGGAATGAGCAGGCGTATATGGATGTATTTTTGAATGGCCTATCTGATGTAATCCTTGATGAGGTTGCTACCAGAGAACTCCCTGAGAATTTAGAGGATTTAATTTGAAATGTACCCTCAGACCCCAGCTATCTACCGAACATCGGTTCGTGCAAATCAGACGAATATTGTTCAAGTTATATATTTTAATGTGAATTGCCGGTTCTGCTGCACGAGGGGATAATCCACTTAACAGTCTATTTCAGTGGGAGTATCCCTCTCGTGCAGCAGTGCCTGATGGGAGAAATGTATCAACGGTTAAATCCCCCATGTAGTCCCTTACTGTATCACCCCTGCTTTGTCAGTAAGGAAACCCCTTGCATGGGGACTTGCATAAATACTGTAAGTTCTAAATAAAGCTGCTAGTTGACTCCCAGACTGTGTTTCGTCCGGTTATTGGGAGGATTGGGGATATTGCCTTCCTTTTCAGCGCTGACTGTGGATTTACCTGTTATACCAGCGGAGATCGTGGATTCTAATATTGCACTCCGCTACAATTGGTGGCAAGCGACGGGATCCAACCTTACAGCCGAAAAGCGCAATTCGTGCAATTTAAACTGCCGAATAAGAAAAGGGAATGGCAAGCAAAATATAGCAAAATAACCGACTACCGAAGTGAATGGAGACAGATTATTCTACACTAAAGCGGCAGACATTAAAAGAACTGCTGGAAGCCAGGGGTAAGGTAGCCAGCAACAAACCCAAAGCTGTACTAATTGCCGAGCTGATGGAGGGAGACCGAGCTTGCAGCGTTACACCCCCAGCAGCCATGGAAGAGACCCTCTACCAGAGAGAAATGAGGACCAGGCTGGAATTTTTACCACAGCCCATATCAGAGGCCATGATGCAAATGGTGATAGCGAATGTGCAGGAATACGTGATGGCACATAGTCCACAGTATGCACCGTCTCGAGCGGAATCCGTTACTGGTTCACTCTACAACCAGGTAAAACCCCAAATTCCTTATCATGCATTTAAAATGCTTTGCGAGGAGAAGGATGAGATTGATGGGTATTTACAAGATTTCGAGAGACTGTGTGATTTGCATGACTTGGAACAGGCAGTATGGGTTCCATTACTGGCAGGCAAGCTGGCCGGTCGGGCAGCGGAAGCCTATCGCGCTGTACCCAGTGAGGACAGCAAGGACTATGATAAAGTGAAACGGGCGATATTGGAGAGGTATGCCATTACGCCAGAGGCATACCGGCGCAAGTTTCGAAACCTGCGCAAGCCAGAAAAAGAATCTCATGCTGAATGGGCACACAAGCTGGACCAAGCCTCACAAGGGTGGATACAAGCCAGCCAAGCCACTACTATGGAAGAATTGCGACAGTTAATGCTGTTGGAGCAATTCTTCAATGGCATGTCTCCAGAGACCCAAGAATGAGTGCGAGACAGGAAACCTCTCACCAGTGGTGTATCCTGGTTTTGTGCTGCCCTAGGCAGGACTAAACTCAGGCGCCCCACTCCCGCCCGCGCCACCCCCATCCAACCCTTCCCCCCGCCCGCACCACCCCCAACCTTCTCCCGCCCCGCCTTCTAAATACACACACACACATTCACTTACAGATACGCATACACTAGCTAACAGAAACACACACTCGCTAACAGAAACACACACACACTTACACACACACGCACTAACAGACACACACTAACATACATACATACATACACACACACTAACAGACATACATACACACACACGCACTAACAGACACACACTAACATACATACATACATACATACATACACACTAACAGACATACATACACACACACACACACTAACAGACACACACACACACACACACACTAACAGACACACACTACCAGACATACACACACACACTAACAGACATACACACACACACTAACAGACATACACACACAAACAGACATTCACACACACACACTAACAGACACACACACTGACATACAGAGACACACTAACAGACACACACACACACACTAACAGACACACACACACGCACTAACAGACACACACTAACATACATACATACATACACACGCACTAACAGACATACATACACACACACGCACTAACAGACACACACTAACATACATACATACATACACACTAACAGACATACATACACACACACACTAACAGACACACATACACACACACACACACACTAACAGACACACACTACCAGACATACACACACACACACTAACAGACATACACACACACACTAACAGACATACACAGACACACTAACAGACATTCACACACACACACACTAACAGACACACACACTGACATACAGAGACACACTAACAGACATTCACACACACACTAACAGACATACACACACACTAACAGACATACACACACACTAACAGACATACACAGACACACTAACAGACATACACAGACACACTAACAGACATTCACACACACACACTAACAGACACACACACTGACATACAGAGACACACTAACAGACATTCACACACACACACACACACTAACAGACATTCACACACACACACTAACAGACATTCACACACACTCACTCACTCACATATTTAACACATTTTTTATTTTAAATTCCCCCCCCTCCGCCCCCCCCCCTGGGGGGGTCCTATTTATCCCTGGTGGTCCAGTGGCTGCTGGGCGGCGCGGGCGGCCAGCGAGGGAGCACTTCCTCTGAGCTGTCTGCTCAGCTCCCTCGCACGCCGCACAGTGAGGCTGGGAGGCGGAGCCGGAATATGACGTCATATTCCGGCTCCCAGCCTCACTCTGCGGCGCGCGAGGGAGCTGAGCAGACAGCTCAGAGGAAGTGCTCCCTCGCCGGCCGCCCGCCTGCCAGCGCCGCCCAGCAGACCGCCCGCCCAGACGGCATGTCAGTAAGCCGCAAGGCTAACAAGGCATTTGCCCTGGGCATTTGGGGGCGGCGTTTTTTGCCGCCCCCTGGAAAATGCCGCCCAAGGCAAATGCCTTGTTTGCCTCGCGGCTAATACGCCCCTGCCTCTCACCCTAACCGAGGCAGCATGGTTGGCAGACCAGCATTTTGATGCAAGGAGACACCATGGACCCACCGTCAAAAGTTACCCTCGACCTACGGGGACACCGAGTACCCTACCACCCACAGCGCACACAGCCCCTCCTTTTCGTCCGTCCCAAGGGAATTTACCACCGCCCTTCGAGATTCGGGAGCTACTTTAACCCTGATAGCACCCCATTTGGTTCCCGACTCGGCACACACTGGCGGATCAGTAGCAGTATGAGTGGCAGGGGGAGCAGTGTACTGACTACCCACTGCCAAAGTACATTTGGATTGGGGTGTGGGAGAGGGGACCATAGAAGTGGGCCTCATGCAAAATTTACCGGCAGATGTTGTGCTGGGGAATGACTTGGGTCAGATGACCTCTGCTTTTGTACCGCAGGCCCCATACCAAGAAGCGCATCCAGTGACCACACGTCAACAGGCTCCACCACCACACTCTGAGGCTCAGGTAAGAGACCATGACCACCACACGACACGTATGTCCTGGGATACCCCAACTAAATTTGAGGACGAGGTAAAACTAGACCCCACGCTACAGGTATACAGGGACAGGGTACACACTGACCAGGCTGGGTTAGAGGGGGAGCGGTACACTTGGGAGAAAGGGCTACTGTACCGTATTGCTGAAAGAGAAGTGGGAGGGTCGGTCACAGTGACAACTAAACAGCTAGTGGTTCCCCAGAAGTATAGGCAAGAACTGCTCAGGATTGCTCATGACATCCCCTTGTCCGGGCATCTAGGGATGACCCGTACTCGGTACAGGTTAATTCACGCCTTCTTCTGGCCAGGGATCTCTAAAGATGTAAGGCAGTATTGCACCTCCTGTGACATTTGCCAGCGAGTGGGCAAACGAGGTGACCGCCACAAAGCCAAATTATGTCCCCTCCCTATTATTGAAGAACCTTTCAGTAGGGTGGCCGTCGATATAGTGGGGCCCCTACCCAAGCCCAGTCCCTCCGGGAAAAGATATATTTTAACGGTAGTAGACTATGCCACCCGGTACCCCGAGGCCGTAGCCCTTACTAATATTCATGCCGAAACTGTAGCAGAGGCCCTTATGAAAATATTTTCCAGGGTGGGGATTCCCCAAGAAATCATCTCCAATAGGGGCACAAAGTTCACCGCCGAGGTCACCCAACAACTGTGGAAAATATGTGGCATTAAGCCAATAGTAAATTCTGCCTATCACCCACAGTCCAATGGTCTATGCAAAAGGTTCAATGGTACGCTGAAGCAGATGCTCCGTATGTTTGGAGAGGCTCATAAGGACTGGGAACGTTTTCTACCCCATCTGCTTTTTCACCTATAGAGAGGTGCCCCAAGAGTCGGCAGGGTTTTCCCCGTTTGAATTACTGTTTGGGAGAAGAGTGAGGTGGCTACTCGACCTAATTAGAGAACATTGGGAGGGAGAGAGTAGCCCAGGGACCGTCTGGAGGCGCTGACTCAGGCTGTGCGCACCAACTTCAAGGCGGCCCAGGGACGCCAGCGCCGCTGGTACGATAGGGGAGCCAGAGACCGCAGCTTTCAAGTGGGACAGAAGGTGTTGATTTTAAAACCCGTCCGCACAGACAAGCTGCAGGCCATCTGGCAAGGCCCATACCAGGTGGTGGAACAGAGATGTGACACCACCTATGTGATTGGCCCCTGCTATGGGGTAGGGAAGAGACGCATGCTCCATGTGAATATGCTCAAACCCTACCATGAGAGGATCGAAGACGTGGCGGCGATATGCGCCTTAGCTTCTGAGGATCAGGAAAATCTGCCACTACCTGACCTATTGGAGTAGGAGGAACAGACAGAGCCCTCCCGGGGGGTTCAGCTGGGGGAGCGGCTAAGCCCTCAGGAACGTGCCCTGGTACAGGCGCTGATTGTAGCTAAAGGGGCTACCTTCTCCAATCTGCCTGGGTACACTCCGCTGGCCACTCACCGAGTTGAGACCCCAGGACAGCTACCCATGCGACAGACTCCATATCGTGTCCCTGAATCAGTCAGGACCCATATGAAGACTGAGCTGGGTTACCTTCCGATAGCCCCTGGGCATCGCCGGTAGTGCTGGTACCTAAGAAGGATGGCACAACACGTTTCTGTGTCGACTACCGGAGGCTAAATGACAAAACGGTGTCTGATGCCTACCCGATGCCACAGATAGACGAGCTGCTGGATAAGATGGCACGTGGCCAGTATCTCACTACCATAGATTTATGTAAGGGATACTGGCAAATTCCACTAGCCGAAGATGCCATCCCCAAGTCGGCGTTTGTCACCCCGTTTGGCCTGTACCAATTTCGGGTCATGCCATTCGGGATGAAAAACGCCCCGGCAACGTTTCAGCGGATGGTAGATCGGCTACTGGATGGTTTCCAAGGATATGCATGTGCGTATTTAGACGACATTGCCATATTAAGCCAGACCTAGGAAGAGCACCTACAACACATAGGGGCCATTCTGGGTCGTATTGGGGAGGCAGGGTTAACGCTAAAACCCAGCAAATGTCATATAGGGATGGCGGAAGTACAGTATTTGGGTCACCGGGTAGGGAGCGGACAGCAAAAACCCGAACCAGCCAAAATCGAAGCTGTAGCAAAATGGCCCACCCCGAGGACCAAGACCCAAGTGCTAGCTTTTCTAGGTACTGCAGGATACTATCGAAAATTCGTGCCCAATTATAGTGCCCTGGCCAAACCCCTGACTGACTTGACCTGCAAGAACCTTCCTCGACAGGTTATCTGGGCCCCAGAGTGTGAACAGGCATTCCAACAACTAAAGACTGTTCTAACTAATGCTCCTGTACTTGCTGCTCCTGATCCAACTAAAAGATTTCTTGTCCACGCAGACGCTTCAATGTTTGGATTGGGGCAGTGCTGAGCCAAGTGGGAGCCGATGGCGGAGAACATCCCGTAGCTTACCTGAGCCGAAAGTTGTTGCCCCGTGAAGTAAGCTACGTCGCCATTGAGAAAGAATGCCTGGCCGTGGTGTGGGCCCTCAAAAAGTTACAGCCGTATTTGTATGGACAACCTTTTTCCTTACTCACAGATCACAACCAGTTGGTGTGGCTGAACCGTGTGGCTGGGGACAATGCCAGGCTGCTGCGCTGGAGTTTGGCGCTGCAGCCTTTTGACTTTTCCATTCATTACCGGCCAGGGAAGCAAAACGGTAACGCCGACGGGTTATCTAGACAGACTGAACTTGAAAAGTGATCTGTGAGTACTCCTCCGGACATCCCCAAGCCGATCTGTTGGGATCAGACTGTGTATGCTGGCTTGGTTCTGGGGGAGCAGTGTGGCAAACCTAGCCACTTCTGGAACACTAGACTTTAATTGCCATAAAGGTTGTCTGTATTGTATGCTGTGTAAATATATGTCTTCTGCCTTGTATTATGTGTCCTTTGTAATTCGTATGCTAGCAGCCGTAAGCCGCTAGCATTCAGTCACTTCGTTTCACAAACGGCGACTATCCGGGCCGTGCGTGAAACGAATATGGGCCCCCCTGATAGACCACACATTAAGAGACGTGTGGCGCTCGTTAACCGATTGCAACAATGTTGCAATCGGTAATTAAGTGTATTCCTAGGTGGCCGTTGTTCGGCTACTGACCACGCGGCAGTCGGCCATCTTGGATTCTTTGTTCCCCAGCGGTGTTTTGTCGTCGAGCGCGTGGAACTAAAAACGGCTGCTCGACGACACGAACACCGCTGCACTTCCAGGCCGTTCGGGAGCTCCGGTATTCCCCTATTATGTTTTCCCATTAGTATTCGGTACGTTTGAAACAAACTAAATAAACGAATGTATTTCATGCGGCGTTCGGTTAGTTTAGCTGGGATCTGAGCGGTATTCACACGAAATGTACCCTCAGACCCCAGCTATCTACCGAACACCGGTTTGTGCAAATCAGACGAATATTGTTAAAGTTATATATTTTAATGTGAATTGCCGGTTCTGCTGCACGAGGGGATAATCCACTTAACAGTCTATTTCAGTGGGAGTATCCCTCTCATGCAGCAGTGCCTGATGGGAGAAATGTATCAACGGTTAAGTCCCCCATGTAGTCCCTTACTGTATCACCCCTGCTTTGTCAGTAAGGAAACCCCTTGCATGGGGACTTGCATAAATACTGGAAGTTCTGAATAAAGCTGCTAGTTGACTCCCAGACTGTGTTTCGTCCGGTTATTGGGAGGATTGGGGATATTGCCTTCCTTTTCAGCGCTGACTGTGGATTTGTCAGGGTACCTGAGGCCTCTACCTCTAAGGGAGGTAGAGACTTGGTGGTTTATCCGTCCAGGCGAGCTGTTTCCTCCGTTCCTCGCGGTTCATCCAGTCACTTAAACACCGGCCGCGAGGAATCCACGTCCTTTTCTAGCAGGACGCTCAATACGTGACGTCATGACGCTATCACGAGCAATCTGTCACTCAAGTGTCCGATATCCAATCGGTACTTGTCAGAGGCGTGATTTCCATCCAGAGCCAGGGTATTTAAGCTTACTCCTTACTTCAGCTCATTGCCCTGTCGTGGTTCTAGCTTGTCTAGTCACTCAGTGCTCTGGTATTCTAGTTTGCTCTATTGGTTTTGACTCGGCTCGTTGTACTACCCTGCTTCTCTGTTATCCCTTGACCCGGCTTGTCTCTCGCTTATCTGTCTTCTCGTTCCCTCGACCTCGGCTTGTCTCTGACTATTCTTTACTCTCGGTACGTTAGTCCGGCCATTCTAAGGCCCGGTATACGTACCTTTCCACTCTTTGTACTCTGCGTGTTGGATCCCTGTCCCGATCCTGACATTACGACAGGGCCAATGGATCCTGCAGGTACAAACAGTCAGCTTGGTTCTTCGGATCCCAGGTTTGACGCCATGGAACATAGGATGGATCAGATGGCTTTGGCACTACAGGCACTTTTGTCTCGTGCTAGTAATCCACCTGAGGAGACACGTACTCCTTCTATCTCTCCTGCAGTCTCAGGTCTAGAGGTAGCCACGGTAGGTGCTTCTTCCCGTATTACCCCACCAGTACGTTATGGCGGGTCACCGGAGAAGTGTCGTGGCTTTCTAAACCAGATTAGCATCCATTTCGAATTACAACCCCGCTCTTATCCTACAGATAGAGCAAAGGTTGGATTTATTATTACTCTACTCATTGAAAAAGCTTTGAGATGGGCCAATCCTTTATGGGAGAATGATAATCCACTAGTCTATAATTATAATGCCTTTGTAGCTGCGTTTAGAAGAACTTTTGACCCTCCTGGCAGAAAGGTCAATGCAGCTAGATTAATGTTGCGCCTTAAACAGGACAATCGAACACTTGTGGATTATGCACTAGAGTTCAGATCCTTGGCGGCAGAAGTTAAGTGGAACGAACAGGCTTATATAGATGTGTTTCTGAATGGGTTATCAGATGTAATTCTTGACGAGGTCGCTACTAGAGAACTCCCTGAAAATTTGGAGGATTTAATTTCTTTTATATCTCGTATTGATGAACGCTTAAGAGAGAGGCAGAACACTCGAGATAGGACCCGTAGACCCTCCTTTAAACTAGCGCCTACCTTTCAAATCTCTGAGTTCGAAGACTTACGTATTCCTGAACCTATGCAGATAGGCAGTACTCATCTCACTGAAAGGGAGAGACAGTACAGGAGAAGGGAGGGTTTATGTATGTATTGTGGAGTCAGGGGTCATTTACGCCTAAATTGTCCCAATCGTTCGGGAAACGCTCGCACCTAAGTTCCTCTAGAGGACAGGCCTTGGGTGTTTCTACTTTGTCCTCTATTCACAACTACAAGGAGCTCAGGCTTGTGTTACCCGTTTCTTTAAAGTGGGAGAAGGGAGTAGTTAAGACTATGGCACTAATCGATTCTGGAGCTGCTGAGAGCTTTATAGATCAGGGTTTTGCTGCCAAGCATGCTATTCCATCCCAGTTAAAAGAGACACCTCTGGCTGTCGAGGCCATCGATGGTAGACCGTTACTTGAGCCTGTTATTTTCCATGAGACCATACCGATTAACTTGACTGTTGGCATCCTGCATAAAGAGGATATATCCTTAATGCTCATTTCTTCTCCGTCTATTCCCATAGTCCTGGGGTACTCCTGGCTGAGGAGACACAACCCTATTATTAATTGGGAATCAGGGGAGATAGTTTCGTGGGGAGAGAATTGTCAAGAAAAATGCTTGCGGAAGGTCTTACCCCTTGGATTAACTAATACATCGAATACCTCTGACAATCCTACAGAGACACAAATTCCGCCTCAGTATCTAGATTTAAAGGCAGTATTTGACAAAAAGAAAGCCGATACCTTACCCCCACACAGGTCCTTTGATTGCAAAATTAACCTACTCCCTGGTACCATGCCTCCCAGAGGTCATGTATACCCATTGTCTATAAAGGAGAACTCAGTCCTAGAGGAATATATTCACGAGAATTTAGACAAGGGATTCATCAGGAGGTCCTCCTCCCCTGCCGGGGCTGGATTTTTTTTTGTTAAAAAGAAAGATGGTTCTTTGAGACCTTGTATTGATTATCGAGGCTTGAATAAGATAACCATTAAAAATGCCTACCCGATTCCCTTGATCACCGAACTCTTCGATCGTTTGAAGGGCTCTACAATTTTCACCAAGTTAGACCTCAGAGGGGCATATAACTTGGTGAGAATCCAGCAGGGACATGAGTGGATGACGGCATTCAATACTCGATATGGTCACTATGAATATACTGTTATGCCTTTTGGGTTATGCAATGCGCCAGCTGTGTTCCAGGATCTGATAAATGAGGTTCTTAGGGAATTTCAGCAAGATTGCGTCATTGTATACCTAGATGATATACTCATTCATTCTAGTGAGATTGAGATTCATCACAAGCAAGTCAGGAGGGTTTTGCACAAGCTTCTCCAGCATGGCTTGTACTGCAAGCTGGAGAAATGTAGCTTTGATCAAACCCAGGTAACCTTTCTCGGCTATGTGATCTCTGGGGAGGGATTTAAAATGGATCCGGATAAGCTCCAATCCATCCTAGAGTGGCCTTTACCCACAGGTCTTAAAGCCATACAAAGATTTATTGGTTTTTCCAATTATTATAGGCGCTTTATTAAGGGCTATTCTTCCATTATTGCACCTATCACTAACATGACCAAACAGGGGGCTGATACTAAGAATTGGACTACTGAAGCTCTTCTTGCGTTCAAGACTCTCAAGGAGCTTTTCGCTTCCGCTCCAATTTTAGTTCACCCTGACACTTCTCTGCCTTTTTTGCTTGAGGTAGACGCATCAGAGACTGGTTTAGGTGCTGTTCTATCTCAAAGGTTGGGTGTTGATAAACCATTACATCCATGTGGATTTTTCTCTAAAAAATTGACCGGTACTGAAAGCAGGTATGACATTGGTGACAGAGAATTACTAGCGGTTATCAAGGCTTTGAAAGAATGGAGACATTTATTGGAAGGTACATTACATCCTGTTACCATTCTGACAGACCACAAAAACTTGTCCTATATCGGAGAGGCCAAGCGTCTGTCCTCCAGGCAGGCTCGTTGGTCGTTGTTTCTTACCCATTTCAATTACGTTCTGACTTACAGACCTGGGTCAAAGAATTCTAAAGCCGATGCGCTATCTCGCCAATATGAACCCTCTGCTTCAGTTGAACCACTTTTGTCCTCCATTGTACCCAAATGCAATATTATTGCTAATACCAGTCTCAAAATTCATTCTCCGCTACTTGACCAGATCTTGAAGTCACAACATCTAGCTCCCGGAAACACTCCTGAGGGAAGAAACTTTGTTCCTCCTGAACTTCAACTGGAGCTCTTACAATGTTTTCATGAAAGTAAAATAGCTGGTCATCCTGGTATTCGCAAGACATACTCTCTGATATCCAAGGATTTCTGGTGGCCTTC